>NC_084806.1:3195181-3495181 GCF_963583255.1 Pyrus communis | reverse complement strand
CCCTTTTATTCCTTAATCTTTGAATTAATCTTAATCATCTGGGTACAGGTGAAATGATGTCAGTAGCAATGTTGCTCTTGACTCATGTTAAGTTAGGATTATGATATTATGTTGTCATGGTTTTAATTTCGTTCATTTTCCTATAGTCCACATTCTGTCCACAAAGCACATGCCGGAGAAAGTGAGAAATTTTTACGGGAGGCTTTTGCAGAGGCTTCCTCGCGTACATTGTCAGGCAAGCCATCTGTTATCTTTATAGATGAAATAGATGCACTCTGTCCTCGCCGTGATTCTAGGTAACAACCAGTGGTGCTAGAGTGAACCCTAATGAACTTTGGACATGCCCGGCTTAACATGGTTAAGTTATGTTTGAGTTGCAGAAGAGAGCAAGATGTTCGTATCGCCTCGCAACTCTTTACGCTGATGGACTCCAAGACATCCTCAGCATCAGTACCACAGGTTGTGGTTGTTGCATCCACCAACAGGTATGTTGTTTCTTCTAGAGTTGAATAGTTGATAATGTTTAATCATGCCTACAAAATCTGATTGTTTCATGAGAGATATGATCTATTATTTCACCATGGTTTTGAAATTTTTGGTACTATGTCGTCATAAATTTTCTATGCATTCTCATTATCACATTGCCAGTAAAGCCAATGTGCAGAAGAATTCATGGCTTTACATTGTGATTTATGTTCTAGTTAGTACTTATGTAAAGGTTTTGTATACTATTTCGTCTTATTTTCCAAATATATTAATATCTGGTTTCTACATACAAAGAGCTGAAGCAATTGATCCAGCACTCAGAAGGTCTGGGCGGTTTGATGTTGAAGTTGAAGTTACTACACCTACTGAAGAAGAACGCTTTCAAATTCTCAAGGTTAGAGTGATGCTTTAAAATTTTTGTAAGCAATAACATGGCTTACTTTTTCAATAATGTCAATCAACTAATCGAAATTCGACCTAGTGTTCACTAAATTCCAAGTATAACAATGCCAATGAATGTTCAGCTCTACACAAGAAAAGTTCCTTTGGATCCCAACGTTGATCTACAAGGCATAGCTGCATCTTGCAATGGATTTGTTGGGGCGGACCTGGAAGCTTTATGTCGTGAGGCTGCTATGTCTGCAATTAAAAGACATTCAGATGCAAATAAAGATGCTGGTGCGTTTAGCTTAACAATAGAAGACTGGAAGCATGCAAGGTCTGTGGTTAGTCCAAGTATAACAAGAGGTGTCACGGTGGAAGTTCCCAAGGTGACATGGGAAGACATAGGAGGGTTGAATGATTTAAAGGTGTGTAAGTTTTTGCTTGTTTGTTTTCATCTCAGGCTGAAGTCTCATGGTACTAATTATATTTTACCTTTCTTGTTGACAGAAAAAGCTCCAGCAAGCTGTGGAGTGGCCCATCAAATATGCTTCTGTGTTTTCAAGGCTGGGAATATCACCCATGCGTGGAATTCTTCTTTATGGTCCTCCGGGATGCTCGAAAACCACTCTTGCTAAAGCCGCTGCACATGCTGCCCAAGCTTCGTTTTTTTCTTTGAGGTTTGAACTTCTTCCATAGTTTGACAAATTTGTTCTACTTATTCAGTAAGAAGCTGCTCACCTGGAAGTGCATTGAAATTTTTACATTTACAATATGTTTATTTGACAAACTAGAAGAGTTGCATGCCTGAAATTCATAAAGTTTGAATCAGTGGTGCAGAATTGTTTTCAATGTACGTTGGAGAGGGTGAAGCTTTGCTGCGTAATACCTTTCGGAGAGCTCGCCTTGCAGCACCCAGCATAGTATTCTTTGATGAGGCGGATGTTGTTGCTGCCAAAAGGTTAGTAACTTAGCATGCTGCAATTGTCCAGTAGCCTTCTTTGTTGTGGGATTGACCATTAACATGATGATTTGTTATTTTGTATCAACTAGAACAAGTTTGCATAATCTAACGAAGAACAGCAGTACAAGTTTCATAACTTTCTTTGTTTTCCTTCAATGGGCAGAGGTGGGAGTTCAAGCAACAGCAGTACTGTTGGAGAAAGGCTTCTTTCTACTTTGCTGACCGAAATGGATGGTTTGGAAGAGGCTAAGGTTGGCACTATATCCCATTAAATTCTTTTACTTCTGCCGTAATTTCAAAATTGTATTCTCATTTGTTTTTAGGGAGTCTTTGTTTTGGCTGCTACAAACCGTCCTCATGCAATCGATGCAGCGCTAGTTCGCCCAGGACGCTTTGATTTGGTAAGGATTTTGTTTAATCACATGAATGGTTACGGAGGTCTAGTGAAAAATTTCTACAAACCAAAACTCAGCAGTATGTCAAAGAGATGGGTTAACTCTTATTTTCATGAAATTCAAGGTGCTCTTTGTACAACCACCAGATTTAGAAGGTCGATATGAGATACTTCGGGTACATACTCGTAACATGAGAATAGGAGATGATGTTGATCTCAAACGCATAGCAAAAGATACTGAGCACTTCACAGGAGCGGAGCTGGAGGGTCTATGCAGGGAAGCAGGAATAGTAGCTCTGAGGGAAGACATATCAGCCACTGTTGTGTGTAATCGTCATTTCCGGACTGCAAAAGATTCGTTAAAGCCAGCATTAACGAAAGCAGATGTCGACTCATATTTGGCTTTTGGTGTTGCTTAGAATCGAGTGCCGAGGATTTCAAGCGCAAAGGGATTTCTCACACAACATAGGTAGTACCTGAAGTGTAAGATGTGTACTGTATTTTTTACAGCAGTTTCCGTTTGAAAGAGAGCCTTGTTTTGATTTTCAAGTTTTGTATCTGTAATTACGTGAAATATGAGAGGCTCCTCAATAGAGAAGCCCAATTTTTTTACATACATTCTTATTTTCTGGCGCAGATGAGCATCTCCACATGCGTTTTCCTGTTCGTGACACGCTTTTTTTTAAAAGAAAATTAATGAAAAGTTTAAAAAAACTTTAGTTTTCATGAAAAATGATACATAAAAGTGTAGTGAATAGTACCAGGGAAAGGTAAAAATGTAGTTTTTCGTTAAAAATGAACAATATCAGGAGTGTTTCGTTAAAACTTATTTTTTCTAATCACGTGCGCGGTACATCCCTTTGAAAATATCTAATCATGGGCGCGGTGCACCCTTTCGGAAACCTAACTAAACTAAGCTGTTCGGGTTGGTTTGGCTTTTTAGTATTTTTACAAGTCAAACTAACCCGGTTTGGATTGGTTTGGTTTTTTTTTCTATTTTTCCAAAGCAAACTAGACGGTTTGGGTTGGTTCGGGTTTTTGGTATTTTTGTCAAATCGGTTTATGAAACGGAACCGTTCCACGAGTATTTAAGAATGTAATGTCTCTTTTGCCCTTATAGATTACACAAAAGTAAGGGCATTATTGGCTTTACACGTTTCTTATAGGCTTTCAACTCCGCTTTACTCCCTCACAAGTCCACAACCACAGTAAAACAAACACAACTCCCTTCCTACGTTCGCACGTGCGGCATTCGAAAACAAAATTTTGCACGTGCTTCAAACTGTGACTGCCTTTTGCGCCAAAGCCCTAAACCCACCGCCATGGCTCAAGGCCAAGGACGGCCGAACAACTCCATGAAAAGCCCTAACCGCCAATTCTCCGCCGGCAACGGCAACGTCGATGCCCTCGCGACCAAGTAAGCACCTTTAATCTCCTTACTTTCTGTTTGGCTGCTCAGAAAACCAGAAAATATTAAAAGGTCTTTGATTTTTTAATTCTAGGAGGAAAGCGCTCGCGCAGCACAGGAAGTCCCTCCCAATCGCTTCTGGTATTATCTGAGACTCTAATTTCTTTAATTAATCTTTTTTTGTTTCTGTTTAGTGATTGTCCTAGGAGTGTAATTACTGGTGTTGTTTGATTACTAGTTGAAAAACGGCTAATCGAGGAGGTTCGGAAGCACGATACTTTGATTATTGTTGGCGAAACTGGAAGCGGAAAAACAACACGTATGTAGTCTTTATATATATATATATATTTGTATAAATCTACGAATATGTATTTATGTGCAGATTGTTTTTTTCTTTGAATTTCTGTATTTATTTGATTTTGTGGTTCTGAGCTTTCAGCTTGATGTTGTTTTACCTGTGGTATAAGCTCTTTTTTTGTTTCTCTAGAATTACCTCAGTTTTTGTTCAATGCTGGGTTTTCCGGGGACGGAAAAGTCATTGGGGTAACTCAACCTAGGCGTGTGGCTGCAATGACTGTGGCGAAGCGGGTTGCTGAGGAATGTGGCGGTAGTTTGGGTCAGAAGGTTGGATACTCCATTAGATTTGAGGATGTGACTTCTAGTTCAACACGGATCAAGTACATGACAGATGGATTGCTACTGAGGTAAATCTATGAATAACTTGGTCAGGCGATATATTCTCTCTCTGAGACATCTAGAAGCTTCATTGACATACTTTACAATCATTTTTGGTGCATGTGGAGAGAGTTCTCAGTAAGAAAGTCGATTTTCAGTTGTTGTAAAACCACGTTGGAGTCTGTCTAGATGTAGACTTTGGCTTAGTTATATGATTTTTATGAACTGATATAACGGTTGGAACACTTTCAGGGAAGCACTATTGGATCCATATCTCTCTAGGTATTCAGTTATAATTGTTGATGAAGCTCATGAGAGAACTGTCCAGACAGATGTGCTATTAGGCTTGCTGAAAAATGTACAAGATGCAAGGTCAAAATCCCTCAACAACCTCCAGAATACTAAAAACCAGAAAACAAATGATGACATGCAGTCGAAAGAAAACGGTGCTCTGGGCTTCCGTTTTCTCAAGCAATACCAAGGAAGGACCCCGTTGAAGTTAATTATCATGTCTGCCAGCTTGGATGCAAAAATTTTCTCTGAGTACTTCGGTGGTGCAAGAGCTGTTCACATCCAAGGGCGACAGTTTCCCGTGGATATATTTTATACACATCATTCTATACAAGATTATCTTGATGCTTCGTTAACCACAATATTGCAGGTATTTAGTGCCCTTCATCAGTATTTGGTGTTAGATTAATCTGGAGCAGGTCCTGATTATTCCTAAATAATGTACATGTTCTTATAATATAACTCTAATAATATATCTGTGGTGTTAGATTCACCTGGAGGAGGGCCCTGGTGATATACTTGTATTTTTGACGGGTCAAGAAGAAATTGAATCTGCAGAAAGACTTGTCAAAGAAAGACTTAAGCAGTTACCAGAAAACAGTCAAAAACTAGTAGCTGTTCCTATATACTCATCTCTTTCGTCAGAACATCAAATGCGAGTTTTTGCACCAGCCCCACCTGGATTTCGTAAGGTAACTTAATGATGTCCATTAGCTTTTGTATATGAATAGGAAGCATCAAGATATTTTGTGATTGTTGCATAACAAAGTTTCAAGTGAAGAGCAAATATCATCCCCAAGATATTTACAGTCACTTACCTCAGCCCCTCGAATTGTCTAATTGTCTACACCTTTGGTTTGAGTATCTTACATATCTGTTCGTGTAAAGTTGTTCTTTTCATGAACTTGATCATGGGGAAACTCAAAAGAAGGTTTATGATGTATATTCATTTGGTGATCTCTAATAATTTACATTATTCTGTTAGGTAATATTGGCAACAAATATTGCTGAGACATCATTGACAATATCTGGAATCAAGTATGTTGTAGATCCTGGGTTTGTAAAAGCACGTTACTATGATCCAAACAAAGGGTTGGAATCTTTGGTGGTTGTTCCAGTTTCAAAAGCACAGGCTCTTCAAAGGAGGTAAATAGTTGGTTAGGGGGGATCTAACAAGAATTCTTATAAATAAAATATCAGTTTCGAGGACAATTGAAGTTATTAATTTATATTTATGTTTTTATCAAAAATAAAAAATAAAAAACTAAAATTATGTTATACAAATTTTTAGATTTCTTTGCCAGCTTATTTTGTAAACACTTTATACAGTGCAATATCATAAAATTAAATTTATCTGTGGATATTTGAAGTGTTGAACTGATGCTTAAGACCATATAACTTTGTATGACAAATGCTTTCATTGTGCAGTGGGCGTGCAGGAAGAGAAGGACCAGGGAAATGCTTCCGCCTCTACCCAGAAGATCAATTTGGCAAACTAGAGGATTCAACCAAGCCAGAGATCAAGCGATGCAACCTCTCTAATGTCATTTTGCAACTTAAGGCGCTGGGTGTTGATGATATCACTGGGTTTGACTTTATAGAAAAACCGTCGAGGTAAAATCTTTGATAGGTTTTGTTATTTGTTTGTTTCTTATGATGCCTTTTTGTGGCTTGATGGTAGAAAGCAAGTGGCAGCTTTATTTGTTTTTGTCAAGCAGTTAGTTCTTCTAATAAATATTGCTTTTTGATCTCCCAGAGAATTTTATCATACATGAATCTTATTTGAACAGGTCGGCTATTGTCAAATCACTGGAGCAATTGTTTGTACTGGGTGCTTTGACAGACGACTGCAAATTGTCAAATCCAGTTGGAATCCAAATGGCTCGCCTTCCCTTAGACCCTATTTATTCAAAGGCTCTAATCGTAGCAAGTGAATTCAATTGCCTGGAAGAGATGTTGATAAGTGTTGCAATGCTCTCGGTGGAATCAATATTTTTTAATCCCCGTGACAAAATAGAAGAGGTATTTGTTATGAATCATTTACCTATCTGTCTCCTGTTAATTTCTTGTAGATTATGTATAGTTTGAAAGTGGAGTAGAAGTATTCTTGAGATTTCATTCTCTCTTTCCAATTTCCATTATGCTCCCACACAATATAGTTAAATATAATCTTGTTGCTTCACTGATATGAATGAAGCTATATTAGTGTAGTTATGCTTCTCTTTTCATGATCTCACAATACGGTGAACTGTTGTCTTTTACAATACTACTCTAACTTGTTATACAACCTTCCTGTTGTCAGGTGAGATCTGCGCAGAAATCCTTTGCAAGTCCAGAGGGAGACCACCTCACTTTGGTTAATGTATATCGAGCATCCAATGAGTTCTTGGAGAAGAGATCAGGTCTTAGTAAAGAGAAGCGTGAAAAAGCTTTCCGGAAATGGTGCAAGGATAATTTCATTCATAGTCGCTCCTTGACAAATGCTCGTGACATTCACAGGTTGGCTATTTTTCTTACTTGTTGAGCTATAGACATGTTTCTGCTGGTCTCACACAATCAGACTAGATTTTTTGCCCCTGTTTTGGAAGATCGGTGTGTCTATTATGGTGTAGATTGAAGTAATTGGCTTCTCTCAGTGTAATAGATGTTTATTTGCAGACAAATTCGAGGGCATGTTGAACAAATGGGTCTTCGTATCACCTCTTGTGGGGATGATGTGCTTCAGTTTTGCAGATGTCTTGCCGCTTCTTTCTTCCTCAATGCAGCTTTAAAGCAGCCTGATGGAACATACAGGTCTTGAACTTACCTTGACATGTTTTGAAATTCTTTTGGTTGGTTTCATTTACGTTTCGAAGCTTGTACCCTTATATGTATATTATTTAATTCTCTCTTGGAATCATGTACAATCTCTCACAGTTAACTAATCAAATGACAGGGCTTTAGCAAATGGTGAGGTGGTTTCTATCCACCCGTCTTCTGTGTTAAGAAATAGACCAGAGTGCCTAATTTACAATGAACTGGTCGAAACTAGTAGAAAATTCATCCGCAACACAACTAGAATCGACTTTTTGTGGTTAACTGAGCTTGCTCCTCAATTCTATGCCATGCAGAATTGAAGGTAGTGCGAAGAGGTATGCTTATTGGATTATTCAGAGATGCCATTGTTGTCTGCACCATCTGCAGTGAATTTTTTCTTTGTTTTTACGAGTACCATATTACATGCAGGCATAGCTCAGATGATTCGTTTGAAAGCTCTACTGCCATTCGCTTTTTTTTTTTTATGCCTGATCCTGACGTGCAACAAGATAAGGAGTGGTTGCAGAATCGGTGGCTTGGACATCTGATGCTGGCATAGCTAGATGTTGTTGAATGTTGAGATAAGTTGACTGGTCGATTAGATGCTCAGAACCTGGACCATGTGGTCCATCCGCCGCCTACTTGTGAACTGGAGCATTCTTGAAGAGCTTAATCCTGTCCAGCCAAGCAGCTACCTGCAACGGCTTCACAATTGCAAAATGACGAGAAGTGCTGTTGTAGCGTTTGGTTGACATGCTGTCGATGCTAAGCATCTAAAGCTAAGCTAAATCCATGTTGGATGCCATCTACTTTCTTCGGGTTTTCAGCGAGAATGCAACTTAAAACTGTTGATACAGATGGTGGTGATAGGTTAACGACGACGAGAATTATGCCATAACGATGAACCTGAACTTGGAAACAAGATACAGGAATATGTACACTGATGAAGTCCAATCTGATTGTTTTCTGTTATTTATCTCGTACAACTGTAGAAATGAATCTATGTGGAAAATGTGTGCCTTCAAGTATCCAACATGAAAGTCTTGACTTGCATACGGGGTTAGGCCGGTTAGCTAATTTTTGTGTTCCTTGATCCAAACCAGGATGTTGCACTGGCATCTGTCTCAATGAGGCCAGTCCCTTTTGCACCAGTAACAGAGAAGCTCTCTCTTTCCGACGAGAATTATGGTTTTACACTTGATGCATGGCCGACAAATGAAAAGTACAAAGCATGGGTTACATCAAATGCCAAACTGGCATAACGTTTTATCCATAATTACTGCCTAATTATTTATTTAAATGAAAATGAAATCTGTATGAGCTTTTTGTATTACATTAAATAAATAAATAAATAAATAAATAAATAAGAGAAAAAAATTTCTTGAAAGTAAAAAATATCTCTCATATTAGAGTTGCGGTGTAACAATCAACCAATGCAGCAAAAGATGGGTTTCCATTTGAATGCGTGAACAACCGTTCATATTTAGAATTCAATAATCATCTTTCACGTCATATCGTGTTTATTTAAAAAAAATAACAATAAATCTGAAAAAGTAAAGAATCAAGTTCGAAAATGGTCAATCCAATTTTAGGAAAATTAATATAGCTAACTTCCACTAAATCTTGCCCAATTTACTTTTTCCTGGTAGGATTTAAATTTGTGAACTTTGAAATATTTATAAAATAAAATCCGAATTCCATAAAATAAAATAATAATAATAATAAAATTGAAAAGCAGTGACAGTGTATCTACACTCACATATGTATATAACGCATAGAAGTGGCGTAAAGTTTTGCTCAGTAGCTCAACACCCTCTCGGCTTCCACAGCTCTCCCTCCAGATCTGATCCCAACAACCAGGTACCCCACGCGCCGCTTTCTCTAACCCTAGATCTCTGCCTCCCTTGTCGGATTTTGATTTCCATGTTTCAATCGCTGCGTTTCGCTTTCAATTCCTCGCTTTTTTTACCCGATTGTACTGTGTGCTGTGTTTGATTTGATGCTTTTCCTAATGAATAATTTTGATATTTTGATCGCTGGATTTTTTGGGGTGAAATTGTTTGACGGAGTTAGTACAACGATGAGGTGCATTTCTTTTGTTAGATCTATATATGTGTTATGATTTATTTTTAGAATGTATATGTTTTGATTTGTGCTGGTGTTTGATGAGGCGTTTCTTAAATCTTTTGCTTCTGATTTTTTGAGATTTATAGGATGAACAGCTCATCGTGGATCTGTCTCTGTTCGATTTTCATACCGAAAAGCTTTTGCATACGAGGCTACATTATGTTGAATTGAGCTGCTATTTGTGTAATTTAGCTGAAATGATCAATTGGGTTTTAAAATTTGTGAAGAAAAGATTAAAAATTGAAGAGAAATGGAATTGTACGTCGAAAGTTTGAGCCTTGAAGTTCATGGTGCAGATTCTAAGATATTTGTTTTTTCCATTTTGTTCGGGTTTGTTGTGAATGGTATGTTTTATGAAACGGATCAATGGCTTACCATCATGTAGAGTTGTTTGATTTCAAAGAATTTTGTTCTGATTTATTGTAATTGTTCATGTTGGCACATAACTTTTGGTATATTTTCTTGAAATATTTGTTCTTTTTCCGGAATTCCGTTCTAAACATTTGTTTCCAACACAAGAGTTCAGGGTATCTGTGAAGAAGTTGGAGAACATGGGTCGCGGAGTTAGCAGCGGTGGGGGTCAGAGTTCTTTGAACTATCTTTTTGGGAGTGGAGAGGCGCCAAAACCGGCTGCCAACAATGCTCAAGCTGCGCCAGTTCCAAATGAAGGGAGGGCTGTGAGCAATGAGCCTGCTTCCAAGCCTACTGCTCCTGCTCCTCCTCCTGAACCAGTTGATATCACCAAGGCTATTCCTGCTGGTATCCATAGCACCTCTACAAACAACTACATGCGTGCAGATGGCCAGAACACCGGAAACTTCATTACTGTATGGTTCTTCTCATTGTCTTCTACAAATAACGTTACGGTTGTTTCTGATGCTTATAGCCTTAGACAAAACCTAGTTTACTTACACGGTTACTGATATAGCCCCGTGAATCCCCAATTTTTTCGTTAATTTTGAATTTGTTATCCAAATAGTGTTGTGTTTATGATGCAGTGAAGCTATTTTCTCTAGAAAGTAACTACTCTTGTGAAATCCAATCTCTAACGGTACAGTGACAACAGTTTATATTTATGCTGAAATTGGCATTTTCCTCTTCATTCCTCCGCCCTAAACTTGTCTCCCAACCCAAAACATTGTTTGTTGTAACGTTCTTGTTCTGTTTTATGCGCAATCTCTGTTTACCGATGTTCATATTGATTTTCCTTGTGTGCAGGACCGACCCTCGACCAAGGTCCATGCTGCCCCAGGTGGTGGATCTTCTCTGGGTTACCTCTTCGGTGGACCAGGTGGTAACTGAGACATACATGCCCTTCGTAACGTTGAATTTTGTGAAACCTCCATGGCGGACGAGGCAATGCCTTCATCCTTTTTATATAAACAATGGAAGTCTTTGTGGATTCTGTGATGTAATATAGATCTTGTGGTTGTTTTGGATCATTCAGTCAAGAATGATCTATTTTAGATGGGTAAACCATCCGATACAGGTTTCGTTTTCATTGACAAACCAAACATTTCCTAGTGCATATTTCGTGTTTCCCGTCATTTTCTCAGTGATTGATTTCTGTTTTCCATCCATACATGGTCATTTCTGTTGCTTTCTAAAGTTGGATTATGATCGGAAAGTGTTGCTCGTAATACACACACATTAGATCTGTGCAATGCATTCCAGCTCGGACGGCCCAAGGGAAGTAGTTTTGAAAGAACAATTTCCTTTGCTTCTCGTTGAATCCCGTCGATCCCCCTATGACGGACATCAGGCACATGGGAAGGTACATTTGCTCAAACTCTATTACCTTCAGCGCTGACTCCCCCATCAAGTTCGTCGGAAGGCCAAAAAGCGTGTGCCAGAAGTCGTGCACCTCCCGAGCCCTCATGGCCACATATGCAAGCTCATCCGTCTCCATGAACCGCACAGCCGGTCAATCATCTGGCGAGAAGTTCCTGGATCCCATGAACTTTGCATAGGCGGCGCCAAATGTGTTTTCTGGTAGATCCCATGCATAACCCACATTTACAGATATTACACGGGGTTGCTCCAAAAGTATGGCCTGCAAAGAAAGAAACGCATTCGTCCAAGGATAACAAGAAGTCTAGCAAGCAAATGGATTAGCAATGAAATTATGATATCTCGGACCATTCTAAGTCTGTTACTGGTGGCAAAAACAACGCAAAACGGTACACATAAGAAGAATCAGTTCAATAACAAACGCATTGTAAGTGACGCTACAAAAGCAAACATATAACGGAAGATAACACGCAATATAAGGGTCGCATATAAACCAAGAGCAGCAGCATTCAACACGAAATGTAATTAATAACTAAGACGGATAAGAACAGAGAAGACGAGGTCTTGCTCTGCCTTCAGGGCTCCTCTTCATTCTTTATAGAACTCTCTCAAATGCAGGCTTCCCAGTTGTCCCTCCAAGAGCTGCTACGAGATCAGCTCTTCTTGGGTCCAGCAATGGGCCCGCAGCTGAACCGACCGCAACAGCCGCCTGCTGCTACCGGTTCAGCCGAACACGAGCACTTCCAAACATGGCAATTCTCTGCTTTTGTTGCAATCCTAATCCTTACATGCAAATTTCAGCAACCATTTAACCTTTACACGATCAAAACAAATACATACATTGCCTGTGAAGCATTTTCACAAACAGTTTCTGGGCAAATTACTGAACATTGCATCCAATGAAACGTAATTCACAATAACGTTTTTAATCATCACAACAAAGAAATGAAGCACCCACTTTTGTGAATCATTACAATTTCATGGTGTAGTCAAATTAGGATTTTAAAATATTTTAAAATCTTGGTGTGGTCAAATTAGGATTTTAAATAATAGATCCAAATCCATAGGTAATCGATTAGGATTTTAAAAAGTCCACAATAGCCTAAATGTGGTGAAAATATCAAGGATTTGCTAGAATTTTGATGGATTTAAGAGTAAAAGTATAAATAATAAAGGTCATAAACAATCCAACCTTCACCCCCAGAATTTCATTTCAAGAACAAAGAATTATATTTGTAGAAGAGGAATAGTCTTCCCCATTTTTGGCCCAGCCGGAGAACCCGATGAGCAGCTCACCATCTATACATAACAGGTTTCCAAATCCTCATTTCTCTAACTTGCTTTCACCATCCCTCATCCCTCCCCGTGACCCACACACTGCCATATTGGATGAACAATCCCACCCACCCACTGCCAAAATGGGTTTGATTTCGTGCTTTGCCTTTATTGGATGAACAAGCCAATGTCGTTGCAGGTAAGGTTGCGATTAAAACTTGTTAGTGTTTGTTGTGGTTCGAATCCAATACAAATCATGGATGGCATTGAATAATGATGGACAAGTGAGTCATTCTTTGATTATTGTGTATGCAAGGTGTGGTAGTGGGTTTTTGCATGGACAGTGTTTGATGAAATTATTGAGAGGGATTTGGTATCGTGGAATTCCGTGATTTCTGGGTATTGCAAGATGTGGTGTGCTGGAGATGTGGTGGGGTTGTTCCGGGAAATGAGAGGTGATGGATTTGAGCCTAATGAAACGACTTTGGCGACGGTTCTTGAGCGTGCAGGGACATGGAGGATTTTAGTTTGGATACGTGGGTGGAGTGTTTTGTAATCGGAGATGAATTCATACGTAGGCTCTGCGTTAATTGGCATGACAAAAGTCGTAAGAAATTCATGAAAAAAATCCATACAAATTCATAGAAATCTATAAGTGAAATTCATATAAGGATGTAAAATCTATTAAAATCCTTTAAATTTATCACTTAAAAAAAATATATTAAAATTCTCCGAAATCCAGGTTGACTATACCCCTAAGAGACTCGAATTACAAAAGGTGCTAACCTGGTCATGTAACTCAACATTTGTGGTTTTGATAGTGGAAGAATGAAGAGGGGGAGGGAGTCGGCTAGGGTTTGAAAATGTATTAAATGGCTTTGTTTTGTATGCGATTAGAAATTCAATGCGATATTTATGGGACATGGCGGGGGATGTAAAAGTATGTGCCAATGCCGTTTCTGTGCCCAGTTCAATGAAATTCAACCTTAACCATAAAGAAGGTGGCTTTTATTGTCCCGCGGCAATGGTCTATCACGGGGCGGGTTATGTTGTCCTTTGCTTCTCCCTAGCTTTTGTATCTCAACTCAACCTCTTGGAGTTTCTTTGTCTTTGATTTACGAATAAATCATGATTCGACACTATTGAATAAACTCGTTAAAGATAATCGTTGTTGATATCAATAAACATAAATTAAGAAGCAAATCAAGACCAAAACTTTTGAACAATTGTATAAAATTAGCCTAAAATTATGTGTATAACGTGAAAAATCAAGTGATAAACAAAATAAACAAAGTCTTATCTCGGCCTTTTGATAATAACTTTTAATTCCTTCAACACCTGAAACCCTAAATAAAAACGGTTCATTTCTTCTCTTTGAATGCAAATTGAAATACAATACGGACCAAACCCTAACTCTGACGAGACCAAACCCTAACTCCAAACACCAAACTCCAACTAAACCCTAACCCGTAAACCCTAATAAGGAGAGTTACAACACCAAACCCCCTGGCACTTGCACTAGGTGCCTATTTATTTTCTTGGAATTAAGGAAATCAATGTCCCTATTTCCAAAACGGACCAAAAATGCAAAGGTCGTTTACTGGGAACTGACAGAGCAGGACGGCACCGTAAAAACTGTCGTACATACTCCACTGTACTCCTCCTCACAGAAAAAGAAAACAGAGAGAGAAAAATCTCAGGAAATCGTTTCTCATTGACCACTCCAATGGCTCATTCATCGTCCTTGCAAGTTGCAATCAGACTTTGTTTATCGTGTTTGTATTTTTTTTGTGTATATTGTTTATTTAAAAATAAATAATAAAATGAATAGTATTATAATTGATTTTTTAATGTAAAAGTATGTTTTTCGTTAAAATTCTTTTTATTTTAATAAATTATATTTAGATCTACAAAACAATGTATTATCAGATTTTTTATGGTTACCCGGTAAACTGTTTCCATAAGTACAAGTTTTTATCTTCAACCATGTGTCCCTCGAGCTCAAATTCTTTGCATTTTCTTAGTATAAATGAAACTATCGTAAAAATAATGTATTATTAAATCAAAATACCGTAAACTGCATTTGTTTTTCTTTTCTCTCTTGAGTGTATAGTAGACACAATGGTGTTGGTGTTGCAGGTACACAGCATGCGCCACTGCCTTACTTATTGCTATTTGGTACAGACTGCAATCTCTGCTGCAGCTATCTTTCTTTCTAGGCCACAGCTTTTTGCTTGTTCAACACTTCAAAGAGTGCATGGGGCTTTCTGTCCTTCATATACACGTCACCACTTGAAACCAAACTAGTATTTTGCATTCTGGTTTCTAACCAGAAATATTTTAAACCAACAAAACTAGTTGGGAAATGCAAATCCATATGATGTATATTTATTACTAGTTTGGTAATGAGTTGCTAGTGGGTATTAAAAAAATTTGAACTCAAAAAAGTGTTTGGTAAACACTTAAATACAGCTTATTTTCACAGTTTTGAATGAAAAAAGCTGAAAACGTGAAGTAGCATAAATATTGGATTATATCTTGAATGTTGGATTATGATTTCTTGTTAAACGTTAGATTATATGTTTAAGATAAAGTTTATAAATATTTTTCTTTTAAAAATAAAGTATATTTAGTAATTCATCTTATTTGTTAAGAAAATTAAATTAATGGCACATCTAGTATTATACCTTTTTTGGTCATTTCACACAGTCATAGCTGTTTTACATAAAAGTTTATCAAACACTGTAATACTGTCTTTTTTTTCCCATGACACTTTTACAAAAAAGTTTACCAAACACTCTGCTGCTTTATTTCACAGCTGCTTATTCTCACAACATAGTAGAAGCAGTTTTTTTTTAAAGCACAGCAATATCAAACCAACCCTTATTCTCTATGTTATAGATGAACCAAAACGCATCAACTTTGTCCTTTTGGGGTAATTTTGGTTTACAAATTCCACCAATTCAAATTAATGGTAATAGTTGCACCAACCTTAACACTCAATAGTATCTTGTTATGACATTACGTTAGTGGATCAAAATGTTATGTGGAAAACGTGTTTTATGAATGTTTTCCTTGAAGACATAGTGTTATATCATGTTATCAGTTTGCTCAAAATGTGCATCATGGTTTTTAAGTCCATGGAAATGCAAGGGGGTGTATTCTTTGACATATAGGTGGTGTGGCACTTCCACTTCACACTTCAGAACACAATGTTCTTATGTATATAGAGATAGGTGTTTACCATTTTCTTAACCGAAATCGGTTATTTCTGTGTTGTGGCTCTATAATTTGGACTGGGTTTATCGTTGGATAAATTGCATTGCTAATTTTGATCCCATAACATATCTAAGGGATATGAGGTGAGGCATTTAACTTCAATGATTCGTGTGCATGGTTACAAACCACAATGTCAGGGTTCGAATCCTCCTCGCCCACAATCATGCCTCCCTACTTATAAAAGTATCACTCCACTTGTCGCTACGAGATTGATTAAAAAAACTTGAATAAGACAGTTTATCGTATCAATAAGATCTATGTTATTCATTACTTCAAATATCCATCGACAGATATATCAATACAATCTCAATAATTATATATAATCCTATTCACCCAAGGATTAATAATGGATTAATCGATATTTGTTTAATATATTCACTATTTAACGAAGGAAACCAGAACGACCATCAGTTTCTAATATTTACACGTGTCCTTAATTTTCAACATAAATACTGTTCCAACCGTTACGCTTCTCTCTCTCGTTACTATAACTAGAACAAAAGTGCATTTCCAAAGACGTGGGACCTCTCCGTGGTGGGCTCCATCTTGAGAATCGTAATCGGATGGATAGGACACATCTACGATTTCGAAATTGATTCTTGGTCCACCAGAACCGTCCTTTTTAACTCCAGTCAAGTTATCTTTTTACCACGGTTAAACTCATCCCACCAACTTCATCTATTTAACTACCCCATTTCACGCTCTTCGTCCCCTGTGCTTGCTCTTCTGCCTTCCTCTCCCACTCTCAAAAAACCGCTCTCTCTAAAACCCTAATCAAAATGTCTGTCGAAAATCACCTCCTCTTTATACCCAGGTCGGTTCTTCACTCCTCCGTTCTTGGTTTCGAGGCATTTGCCTGTTTTCTTCTCCTCACGGCGGTCTGCGCCTTCTGCCTCGCTCCCGGCGGTTTCGCCTGGGCTCTCTGCAAGGTCCGAGCTTTCCGGGCCATTCCGGGTCCAACTGGCTACCCGTTCATTGGGTCGCTCACGGTTTTCACTGGGTTAACTCGTCACCGTGTGCTCGCCAAGATGGCTAAGAGCTTCAAGGCCGAATCTTTGATGTCTTTCTCTGTAGGTTTGACCCGGTTTGTGATCGCAAGCCGCCCGGAGACGGCTAAAGAGATGCTGAACAGCACAGCTTTCGCTAACCGCCCCGTGAACGAGACGGCCTACGAGCTTCTTTTCCACAGAGCAATGGGGTTCGCGCCGTACGGAGATTACTGGAGGAATCTGAGGAGGATTGCGGCGACCCATTTGTTCAGTCCTAAGAGGGTGGTCGGCTCCGAGGTTTTCCGACGTGAAATAGGGATGAAAATGGTGGAGGAGCTAAAGCGTTTGATGACGGAGAACGGCGAGGTTCACGTGAAAAGGGTGCTCCATTTTGGTTCTCTCAACAACGTTATGATGACAGTTTTTGGGCGATGCTACGAGTTCGACAAGGGCGGAGATGGGCTGGAGCTCGAGAGTCTGGTGACTGAAGGGTATGAGCTACTCGGAGTTTTTAACTGGAGCAACCATTTTCCTTTCTTGGGTTGGTTGGATTTGCAGGGTGTAAGGAAGAGGAGTAGAAATTTGGTTTTGAAAGTGAATGTTTTCGTTGGAAAGATGATCGAAGAGCATCGGCTGGAGAGGGTTAAAGGTGACAACTTTGAGAAGGAAAAAGTTGGAGATTTTGTTGATGTTCTGCTTGATTTGGAGGAAGATGACAAACTCAGCGATTCTGACATGATTGCTGTGCTTTGGGTACTAAATTTTTACCTTTCTACTCTAATTAAACTTGTAAACAAACGAAATTAAAGATACTAACATAAACGGTTTTACAGGTGACGATGTTCTAAGTAACCCTTTTCACGAAAATGACATTAATCACTATTAAACAACAATAAAGTGGCTTAAATAACGTGTTTTATTGTGTATATAATCTACCGGCAGTGAAAAATTGTGACCTAAACTGTTCTAATTGCAGGAGATGATATTTAGAGGAACAGACACAGTGGCAATTCTACTCGAATGGATCCTTGCAAGAATGGTGTTGCACCCAGAAATCCAGTCCAAAGCTCAGTCTGAAATCGACGCCGTGGTAGGCTCCACGAGAACCGTCCAGGGTTCGGATATTCCCAACCTGCCTTACCTCCAAGCCATTGTGAAGGAGTGCCTGAGGGTGCACCCACCAGGCCCTCTCCTATCCTGGGCTCGCATTGCCATCCATGATGTCTACGTGGGGGATAACTTTGTCCCGGCTGGAACATCTGCCATGGTGAACATGTGGGCAATCACACACGATGACAATGTTTGGACTGAACCGGAGAAGTTCAGTCCGGAGCGATTCATGGCGGAGGATGTGAGCATCATGGGGACTGATCTGAGGCTGGCGCCTTTCGGTTCCGGGAGGAGGGTTTGTCCCGGGAAAGCATTGGGATTGGCCACCGTCCAGCTCTGGCTTGCTCAGCTGCTGCAGAACTTTACCTGGGTTGCTTCGGAGAATTGTGACGTGGACTTGTCGGAGTGTTTGAAGCTTTCGATGGAGATGAAGAGCCCGTTGGTCTGCAAGGTGGTTCCTAGGCTTGTTTGATGAAAGCTTTGTTTACTTGTTAAACCGACCCTTGCGTAATTTAAGTAGCTTGGTTAACAAGTTAGGGTAGACTGTAGTTTAATTAGAGTCAGTCGTGGTTAGGTGTGCAAGGTTTGGATATGTTAGCTGCCATAGCTGGGGGGCTACCATGCACAAGTTTGGCCTCATCTTTTGGGTTAAGTGCGGGTAGTTTTGGTTAATTAAGTAGGGTTAGCGTAATGCATGGGCAGCTTATTGACTGTATAATACAGTTTGGAATATATGGTAATCAAAGTTGATTAACTAAGTTTGCTAAATTCTATGTATAATTATGCTATTATGTTTTATGTCCGCTAATTCTAATTTGCAAGTCGAGTTGGTTTGTGTTTGTGTTTATACAACATCCCCACAATTTTCTACTGTGATTTTGTTTCTTCTTGTCCTTTCATTTTGTGTCGCAAGTTTGTTTACTCAGTCAAGTTAGGTTAGGAACATTGTTCTAAAAATCCCGGATCTGCCTAGACGTTAGGTGGTTGGTCATCGTTCCGATTAATGCTTAAACGTTTGGAAATTAAGATCATCTCCAACCGAATGAGGGTTAGATGTCTCGTTCTAGTCCTTTGGTTTTTTAAGAAATTAATATTTTAATAAACCATGCAGGGTTATATTTCTAACTATTTGCAACCATGTGGTAAAAAACCATCTCCAACTGAGAATTGTATGGTCAAGCATAATTTATTATTTAAATTTAAAAACTACATCAACTTAAATTTAGGAAATTGTTATTGACACTTTAAAAATCTCATTCTACACTCCAAACTTTCTATATTTGGAAACAAAAATACACTTGTGAGGAGTGTAGAATGAGATTTTTGGAGTGCCAATAACACTCCTAAATTTATAAGAAAAAATGAGAATTTTTAATGTTATTTAATGGCTTAGGAAGTTACAGGAAAACAATTGATTTTTAAATTGTAAAAAAAATAAATTCAAATATAACTGCTAGTTGACGTTAGCTAGCCGTTACATTCAAATTTGTGGCCCAACCCAGGATTGGCTGGCTGGCTAGGTTGGGCCAGACCGTTGGCCCTTTTTTGTCCCTTGGGGTCCACGAGCTCTTTGACCTACCCCTTAGTTGGGGACAGTTTTGAAGCTATTTTCGACCCTTTGGACCATTCGGTTGGAGATGGCCTAAGAAAGGGCGCCTAGACTTGTTGAGGCACCTACTCATACCTACTTAAGCATCAATCTAGGTTGCGACTCACTTAGACAAAAAATAAATAACTTTCATTTTGCATTTTATTTTATTTTTTAATAAAATGTAAGAAACTTGTTGAAAACTTAAATGAACACACTTTATATACTTGTTCTTATGTTTTCATTATATTCAAATATTTTATCATATATATGTTAATTGATTTTGTAGTTTACGATAGAATTATACATATTTTAAGTATAAACAGACACTTATTTACACGAAATATAATAAATTTACTTAAATCTATCTGGTCCGCCAAGGCACTAGGTCCCAGCTCACCGCCAACTAGTATCTAGCGTCTTTTAGAACCTTAGTTAGGAAAGATCATTAATTTGGCATTTGTGAAATTAAAGTCCAGACCAAGAGAGTACCAAGTTTTGAGGACGTGGGTTTTTGTTCATCTTGCTAAGTGGTTTCATGGCATAATTTCAATTTTTTTCATGGTATAGGTTGGCCCACAATTGAAGTCTAACTGTTATACGTGCTTCATGTCACTTAATTTGTGTTTTCTATGTGTTTGAGTCGAAAATTCGTCATACAAGAGAGGCCGTGTATGGATGTGAAGTTTAAAAGAGTCTTACGTCAGTAAAAAGAGAAATTTTGCAAATGCATGCAAGTAAATTGAGTTACTCTCTATATTACAAAGGCTTATGATTGAAAACGGACTCCCTTCGCTTGGTAAAAATTAACTTTAAACAAGAATTAAAAAAATAAGGAAATACGAGAAAGAGACATTTGAACATATTTGAGGGAGGGACCATGAAAAAACAAATATGCCAACTTTAACTTGAGAACGAGAGTGTATGGGGGCAATTCTTGCATAACAGACTGATTCACGATGCTGATGAGGAATGAGGTTCGTCTCTCGTTCAAGTGGTTTATAGTTTCTACATCTTATCGTATTTTAGGCATATATATGTCGTGACATCTCTGTTGTAGTAAATTTATGTCGATATATACGTGATTGTAATCGAGCAGCATGCATGCTGATTGATGATCAAAGAATAAGAACCAAAGGCTGGATTTGGTAGGATGGGTCGGGAGATTCATATTCCTTTTCCTTTTTGAAGGATAGAGAGAGAATATATATGTATATATGGAGCAGCAACCAGCAGGGATATAAATAGACACAACTCCTTTTCATTTTGTAAAGGAGATGCAACACTATAGTGATTCCGATGATAATCTTTTCCGACTACGTCACCGGCAAGTTCATGGTTCATTTTGCATACAATTATCGGAATTTTTAAAATTGATAGAAACGGTTTTTGAGATTGTCTACCGTCAACCATTTTGATTTTTCTATGAAATATCTCAATAAAATTGAAGAAACCAATAGTTTAAGTGAAGGGTTGTTTTGACAAAAATACCTTCAATTTAATAGAGATTTTTCACGGAATAACTAAATTGATCATCAGTGGACAATTTCAATGATCATTTCTATCGATTTTTTAAATCTTGGAGACCAAAAATGTGAAGCGATGCTAATCTCAGGACCCATTATCCTTCAGCGAGGCCTTCACGCCTTGTGCCGGAAGCAAAAAACTCATCCTTCCTCTGATATGTTCATATGCAAAGCTGTGAAATCAAAGTTAAGGTCATGTCCGGAAAACTGACAATTTTGTTTTGAGAACAACATGCTACTTTTTCCCATGCACGTTTTAGAAATATAGCCAATCGAGCCCCCTCGAAATTCCTTTGGCGACGCATCTATGTCAAAATCTTGTTCGAGTTACTAAATTTGAGTAATAGTCTTTGACATGTTTACTTTTTAAAATTTCTATTCATGTGACATGTAGTGGTGAGAAATCTTATAATATCAAGCATATCATGGTGTCATTGATTAGGTTACAAATATTAATAATCCAGTTGTGGTTAAGGCATTTTTATTGTCCAAATGTTGCAATATCAATTTCATTTTTCTATTCATCATTTGAAATATTATATCATTCATCATATGACGTTTTACCTAGTGGTAGAAAGTAATAATGCTTATCCATCCTAGTGCAAGTTGGACCCGCACATATCATCATTTCCACTAAGATTTAACAATTTAACCCACTAACACAATCGTTTATAAAAAATAAAAATAAAAACTAAACGAGATTGTTTTAGTGCCTTGGTGGTAGTGCCCATCGGGATGAGCAGCCAGGCGCGTTACCGAAGCATGGGCTTTTTAAGTCCTTTGAAAACGAATCACGTTCGGCCCAAATCGGAAACACAAATGAGGCCAAGAGCCCGAAAACATCATCGTCCTCGACAGCTGGTTCCAACTGGTTCGCATCCACTCCGAGCTATGGCCATCTCCAACTAGCTAACACACTCTCTCTCTCTATCTCCCTATCTCTCACTCCCAATCGGAAATGGATCCGATCCTCACCACTCGCCGGACCCGAAAAATCCCACCCAAACCCGATTACTCAACGGTAGTCATCCACGACGACGATGACTCCGAGTCCGATCGACAGAGCAAGCACAAGAGCTCTGACCTGGAACCCGACCTGTACGCCACCATGGTCTATAAGGGTAATGCCGACGAAGACGAAGACGAAGACGACGACGCCTCTCTCCCTCCGCTCCTCAAACGCCTCCCGAAGGACTTCGGCGGCGGACCCTCAATCGATTACTTTGACGACGAAGAGGAAGACGACAACGGCGGCGATTTCGGCACAATGATCATCAAGCCCGATCGAAACCGGACCACGAGGAGGTCGCGCGACTTCAAGCGGGCGTCGTTCGACGATGACGGAGACGGCAGTGGGTTCTCGACATTTGTGGTGAGGCCGTCGAGTGAGAGAGAGTCGGTCAGCGGGACCGTGGTGAGGAGGACGAGCAGTGGCGCTGGTTCGACAATGAGTAGGGCAGTGGCGAGTATGCAGGCCTCGTCGGAGTTAGGAGTTGGGAAGCAGAGGAGGGGCAGTGGGTCGTCGCACGGAGAAGAGTATCGGCAAACCACTAAAATGTCGTCGAGTTCGATACCAGATAGCGTTACCAGAGAAGATCCAACTGTAAAGTACGAGCTGCTCAATGAGCTTGGTGGGTTTCTTGTACCTTCAACTTATATGCATCTCAGCTGCTCCTGCATTTACTTCTGTTCAATTTTTCTGTGAAATTTAACTGAGAGTGGATTGAATGGCAGGGAAGGGGTCGTATGGCGCTGTTTATAAAGCTAGGGATATTAAGACGTCGGAGCTGGTGGCCATCAAAGTCATTTCATTGTCTCAAGGGGTATGTCTCGGTTATCTTCTTTTCGGTTTTTTGTACATTTTGTTTGTAATTGGTTTGATTTTGAATTTTTGTTTTGATTTGGTTTTAGGAAGAGGGGTATGAAGAAATTTGCGGAGAAATCGAGATGCTGCAACAATGTAACCATCCGAATGTGGTTCGGTACCTGGGAAGCTACCAAGGAGAAGAGTATCTTTGGGTAATGAATGGCATTTGCTTTTATTACTGGTGAAATTGCTAGATGATGAAGCTGTTATTGGTTTGTGTTTGTAAGTAGGGTAGTGCAAAATCTGAGACTATAGACTGCTCTTTTGTTGTGTCATGTTAGATTGTGATGGAGTACTGTGGTGGTGGTAGTATTGCCGACTTGATCAATGCTACCGAGGATGCTCTGGAGGAGTATCAAATAGCCTACATTTGTAGGGAAGCGTTGAAGGTAAGATCAATTTTGATTGGATATTCGAGTTCGAAGTAAACAATTGCATCTCATTAAGGGCTTCTCCCCTGGTTTATTTATGCTTAAATTTTGTCATGAAGTGCCTATAGAATGCTTCATATATGTTCTCGCAATTTTATATGTCAAAGTAAATTGAGCTTGACAAAAAAATTTCAGTGATGATGCCGCCTTACATATGTTCTTTGTCTATTCAGTTTATATTTATCAATGTAAATTGTTTGCTGTATTTGGACAATATTTCTTTTGCACAGGGCCTTGCTTATCTGCACTCAATTTTCAAGGTCCACAGAGATATTAAGGGTGGTAATATTCTGTTAACTGAACAAGGAGATGTCAAGTTGGGTGAGTGCAATTATCTTTCATTATATGCAGTACTATCTTGGTAAAATTGTGGATGTTCTTTACATACATATTATGCAGTTCCTTCACTGCTGATGACGTTCTCTTTTATAATCCTTCTAAACCTTAGTGGCATTATTGCATCATCAACGAAAATGCCAAGGGGCTTCTTCCCTTTAATTAAATTTTCAACATTCCAAGTTGACAATTAAAATGGAGTATAATAAACTGTTCTGTGCTATTCTTTTCTGTTATAATTTTTCTTGTACTTTTAACTACATTCTTACTCAACTTTGGTGTATGACAATATTGGCAGGTGATTTTGGTGTTGCAGCTCAACTTACAAGAACCATGTCAAAGCGCAACACGGTATGTTAATGGTTTTGATAAGATGTATGTGATAGCTGCTGCACAGTTGTGTTTAATTTGATTTAATTTGTTATTTCCCCAAAATTTTCCCTTAATGGTCCAGAAGTTGCTAGTAGTATGCTCTAAAGGTCAAAGATTATTATTTTCTTCTTCTTTTTTAATGGCGGGTTTCTTTCGGGCACTTGTAAAAGTAATCAAGGGAAACTGATGATTCCCTGGACTTGACAATGACTAACATATCATGGTTTGATAGGATGAACGGTTACAAACCTTGGCTTTTTGGTGATACTCTGTTTGTGCTTGATACATGAAAGTTCTTTTATTTTGTTCTCAGTTCATTGGCACTCCACATTGGATGGCTCCAGAAGTTATTCAGGAAAGTCGCTATGATGGAAAGGTATCATGCGATTCATTTCTACTCTACACAGTTTTATTTCCTTTGTCTTGCTTGTTTCTTCTCTATGTGCTGCCCTTATCTAGACTGACTTGTTGGTATAATTCCAGGTGGATGTATGGGCTCTTGGTGTTTCTGCAATTGAAATGGCAGAGGTAATATATGTTCAGCATGTTCTTTTCAAAACTGAATTGGGACTGATGACTATTGTGTCCTATGTAGAGAACACTGGTATTAACTCCCACGATGAAATAGTTGTTTATGTCTTAGCACCAATTGCTTACTCATTTCTTCATGAGATTACACCATTCATAGTAATGATTGTTGATTACTGTCATGTTCTCCTTGTAATAATTTTCAGGGGCTCCCTCCAAGATCTTCAGTGCATCCAATGAGGGTTAGTGTTTTAACCTTTTAGTTTCTAGTTACTCAAAAGTTAAATTACTTATTTTTCATCTCAGTTTCTACCAAGGTTGCATGTCCAATTGGAACACAGATGTCACTTTCTATGTTGCACAATCTTTCCTTCATTGCTTTTATTGACAGTAGGTTAGTATATAGAAATAGTAAAAATTTTAATGTTTCTCAAGGGGCTTGTAGCTCAATGGTTAAGAGTATGCACCCCTGCACCCAAGTTACCGAGCTCGATTCCCCCCTCCCTATTATTGCTTGTAAGAAAAATTGGATGTTTCAAAAGAACCGTGCCTTGTTGATGGCCCCTGATACATACAAGTAGCAAAATTATCATATCACTCATAAGTAGGGATCCTGTGATGTGATGTGTATTCCATGGCTCAAAAGTTGTGTGGTTGATAGCACTGATATAGGTATGAGAATGATTGGCTTGATGAAGCCTCCAAATTTATACAGCCTTCATCTATCTTTTCCCTGGTTCCATTATTCTCTTTTGGTTTACAAATTTCAAAAAATTAGTTCAAAATTAGGAATGCTGTAAGTTATGAGGTTTGAAATCTCCCATGTGTACATTACTCTTGGAAATGTATATGATATTATAGAGGATTTTTTTGCCACTAGAAGTTATTGAGTTGACCACTTTGAGTTCACAATTAAAATCCTTTTTTAGTGTTTCTTTTTTTCCTTTTCTCATTGCTTCCACATTTTTTTATTTGTTTCCATGATTTCAGTTTTAATGGACAGAATAAAGGCTAGGGAATTAATTGCAGATTCTACTTAGAAAAAGAGGAAAGGAAAATTCTGCAGCATTCATCTTTCAATTGCTTTTTCGTCTTTCCCAATTTGAATGTTAATTTGTTAAAAAAGTTCCCCCTTTTTCCCTTTCACGTTATTGCTTGTTGAAGGGATAAGTAACCAATTTATTGTCTATTATAGGTTTTATTCATGATATCCCTTGAGCCAGCCCCGATGCTTGAGGATAAAGAAAAATGGTCCGTTTTCATTCTTTTGTATATCTGATCTTTCTGTTGCATTATTTAGGACAGTAGCCTGTATGACAATGTTAAATTATTTTATGCTGTATCTTAAAGCAGTGTAGGTTTTGTGATTTTATTGTTATGGGATTTGCGCTCAACTGAAAATTCTTTATGACAAAAGGATAACCACTGCCATGGTTCAAATTACTGAGCACGAGTTCAACTTACTTCTTGGAATGTGATTCTTTGCCTGGGACTTGTCCGAGATACTGCATTTGAGTCTGTTTTTCTTTTGAGAGGAGTTGCGATAGAACTAAAGAAGTTCACATGAAACACGAAAGAGTTCTAATATAAACTCTTACCGGTGCAAATTATTATGTTCACGATGGTTCTAACTTTTTTTATGTATAAACCCATTGTTTTTTGCTTTTTATTGTGCAGCATTGTGCTCAAATAGTACTGCGTTCTTTTGCAGGTCTCTTGTGTTTCATGATTTTGTGGCAAAGTGCCTAACTAAAGAACCTCGTCTACGCCCTACTGCATCTGAGATGCTGAAGGTAGTGCTAATAGCGAATGACAATATGTTCTATTGGCAAAATAGGATTATGAAGAACCTCTGTTTAAAAACTTTTATGTCTATTTTTCTTCAAAATCAAATTCTTTCGTGAAGGAATCGCTTGAAGCAAATTTATACATAATGTTGATGATACTCTTGCAAGAATATAATTCCTGGGTGGAATAATTATATTTACCTTGAAGCAGATTTGGTTAAAAGAAAACAAACATATCTTAATCTGGCCAAGAGCTAATAATCTTGGATATTGTGTATCTTTATTAATTTTTTATTTAAATGCAGCACAAGTTCATTGAAAAATGCCAATGTGGTCCCTCTGTAATGTTGACAAAGATTGAAAAGGCAAGGCAAGCAAGGGCTTCAATGGCTTTGCAAGCACAACATATTGCTCCACCTGAACAGGATAGTGTACGAATTCTTATTTTGTCTTTCCTTGTGCAACTCGCGTCAAGTCATTGTCTTCTTACATGTTGTTTATAATATGAAGCAGACAATTGAAGCTCCCAAAGTCAATGAGGATTATGGAGATACTGTTCCTTCAAGGCCACTTCAAGTGGAAAATGAAGTTTCTTCAGGTAACACATATCTGGTGATGTGGGAATGGCTGGGGAAAGTATGCTTGTTATTTGATGACTATAGGTGCAAGATACTTATCTTTGGAATCTGACGTATGTGAAACCTATGTTTAACAGGTAACTTTGGCACCTTTATTATTCACGAGGGGGATGAAAAAGATGAGATCTCTAGTGAGACAAAGAGTTTTAGTGTCAAAGAACCTTCACCTGCTCCTGGACTTCCTGGAAGCGCCTCCAATGCTGATGCAGGAGGCAAATTACCCGAACCCAGGTGCTGCCCTCACTTTTTATTTGTGAATTCCATTTAGAAATCTCGTTTTTTGATTCTCCCCCAAGGTTGATAAGATTGCTTTATGTAATATCAATTGCCTAGTCAAAAGATAAACTTTAGTTCCACAAGAGTGCTCTAATTTACCATGATGTTCTATCAGGGAGGAAAATTCAAGTAGTATTACCAAAAACAGCATTCCAGTTACGCACACTCTACAAGCATCTGAGCAGAGCATAAAGACAAAAGGCATATCTCAAGTCCAGGTTGGAGATCCAAGCGGTATAAGCAGTGGCACAGTGAAGAATGAAACTGTCAGCCGGAAGGCTTTCGCAATGCAAGATAAGGTAATATTCGTCCTGAGGTCTATGCTTGCCAGTTGATAGGTCCCTATCACAGTTGGACAAGCCTTCCTCATTTCTTCTTGTCAAGGGGCATCTCTAATTCCATCTATTCTCACTAATCGAAAATTATCCCAACCCTTTGACTTAAAAACCAGCCCTTCCTAAAAAAATGGTGGGTTGTCAACAGACTCAACACTAGTATATAATTACTTATGTTCATGTTCATGGCAGCTATGGTCCATATATGCAGCTGGTAATACAGTGCCTATTCCATTTTTGAGGGCAACCGATATATCCCCCATTGCTCTTTTATCAGACACTGTTCTTGGAAGCATTCATCAGGATAATAGTGGAACTGTAGCCATGGAGGCACTACAAGAGCTTTTTACTGGTGATGGACAGTCTAAGAAGGGACGAAGAGCGCAAAACGAGGTCAAATCTCTCTCTTCTCTCTGCATTCCCTCCCTCCCTCTCTATCTCTAAGCATTTTCTGGTCTACTGATGTGCTGCAGATTCCCCTCCCTCCAAGTGTTTACAAAAGGCTCTTTACAAGTTCAACTCTAATGAATCTGGCACAAGCATTAGCCTACCACAAGATGTACGTCAACCAAATTATATTTATCGAAATTTTACTTTGGCTTGGTGAAAAATTGAAAGAAAATTGTTTTTTGTGCGTAATATGCAAGCATGTCACATTATCTATGCTGCGGCAAGCATGTCCTGCATGCCGCCACCTTCCTTGCATTGCTTGTTATTTACTCGAGAGACTTCATTTGCTTTTAGGTGCTATGAAGATATGCCGCTTCAAGAAATGCAAGCAACTCAGGAGCAACAGACTATTCAAAATCTTTGTGATACACTAAGAACCATTCTTCGATTGTAGGTAGGGGGGAAACGGAGCTTCTATAGTGTAATTTTGTTGATTTTCGATAATCTGTTAGACTGTTACCATCGCAATGGCAATGGCAATGGCATATGTGAAGGGCTGTAGATAAAGTTACTGAGGCTAAGTAAGGGCGAGGAACAGTGCGGGCAACGGTAGGTAGGTAGGTAGGTTATAGTTGTGGTGTACCTAGTACGGTTTGAATTCCGTCAAGTATATATCTAAACAGTTGGTAGTTTGTAATTGTGCTCTACCTTCACCTTGTAAATTACGCATTTCATTTCCCCCAACATGAAATTGTATGGACGTTTTAAAATTTTATGGGGGTCAATGTAAGAAAATAAGTCCATGGTAATCCTCTGATGATGTTGAGGAGGATAACCCAGATGAGCGCTTTCCAGGTGCTCCTTTATTTCATGCTTTTTTTATGTCGAGTGAGACTGAGTTTCATATCTTTAGGGTTCCACTTTGCTTTCCGTATTCAGATTCTTTCTTTTTTGGGCCGTACAATGTGCAAATTTTGTTGAGTGGGCAAAGGGACCATTCCATCTCCTGCCAATCTGCCGTGCCTAATTCAGGGTACGCAAACTCTCGGTGGGAATTTCGTACGTGCCACTCAAATTTACGTTCTTAAGTTCTCAAGATCATGAAATAGCGATTTGCTAGATGTATAAGATATAACTAATAAAACGGATCTTGTGTTCTGGAATTGGAATAAAAGAAAGATATTTAAAACGGCTCGTATGTTGTGACTTGGAATAAATGTTTTTTGGTAAAGGAAGGGAATATTAATTTATTCATTCCTAATTTATTCCTATACAACGTCTAGGAACAAGAAGATTAAATTGGATTTATTGACAGATTCCCACGTAGTCCAAATAAAAAAAAGATCCAATTTAATCTCTATTGAATTTTAATATCAAAATAGTAGATATAATTATGATGCAATGGGTTAGGTCCACTTACTTTTTATTTTGTTGATTTCCATTCGAAGGCCTTTATCATACCCCGTAAGTTGATCCTGGGTTGTAGGAGACCTACGGTACACGTATTTACTTACCCAACTATTGGCACTCAAAAAAATTAATTGTGCCCGTCTTGTAAGTGTATTTTTTTTCTTTATAAATATAGAAAGTTTGGAATGTCAATAATTATTCCCTACTTAGCACATTCATTATCTAACACTAAGACAATGCGTGCATTAAGTAAAAATACATGTATGGTAGCCAATCCCACATTCTATTTTAAGATTTCACGCTCTCAAGGCGCCCTAGGAAGTTCGTCTTTGTGTCAATTGATTACTTCACCAAATGGGTGGATACAAAATTGTTAGGTTCGTTTTGAAGTGCTTTTAAAGTGACTAAAATCCCTTTTGGTGAAAATATTTTTTAAATTAATCCTTAGTAAAAATCCAAGTGGATCCTGAAATAACACTTGCAGTGTTTTTTACAAGAAGCACACATCTAATGCTTCTTCCCAAAATTATTTTCCTCAAAAGTGTTTTCAGTTATTTTAAAAACATTTTCGAATGAGCCCTTAATCAAGAGCATCTCATACCGTCTCAATTCATCTAAAAGAATTTACATTCATAACGCCAATAATGTACGTTTTATAATATGAATAGGTGATATAATTCATGACTGTCCTACTGAAAAATTGCTTGTGTGGTAGCACTGAGAAAAGGGCTAAGGAGAATGTGATGTGAGCAACTGCACTCACATGAAAAGAATCCATGGGACTTTTTGGAGAGAGAAAAAAGGTCACTGTTTCCACAAAGCAGATGGAAGAAAAACAAGAAAGAAATGAGAGAATTGAACGGTTAAAATTGACAACATGAATTGAATACAAGGCACTGTGACTTGTGGGAGAGTAATGAGAGTGGGGATAGGTTTGATAGATACTGTGGGAAGGAGGGAGGGAGTTGCTTCTTGTCGGTTTTTTGTTGCTATCCTCAATGGTTTTGGTTGGATTTTAATTTCATGTTCAATTCTTAGGACAAGAAAAAGTCTCCCAATGAAACACTCTGTTCACAATGAAGCATTCGATCAGGATATCATTGCAACGGTATTTTAAACCAACTACAAATACAAATTGGGAGTGTGATTGATTTGTGTTTCATCTCTTAGGTACCACAAGAGTTTCTCCTTATTCTTTGCAACAGAAATGTTATTGTGATGGTATTTGAAATAATCATGAGTTGTCATATTGAAAAGTTAAAACGCAATTTGAGCGACTTGGAAGATCGTCGTGAAAAACAAGCCAATTGAAAGTTAGAATCCCACAGTGAGAGTCTTGGTGATTGGAGATGGAAAGAGATGGGATATGCCTTCAAAATGATGAAGATTGAAATTGAGTGGGAAGCGTAGTGCAGCGGAGGATGATGAACTCATTTCATTAAATTAATAATATTTATAATAATAATTCATCACTCGATGATCAGTAGTTGAGACAAATTTTAGGTTCGTATTCTATACAGCACATCTAGAATTCTATTTTTGATATTGATGAATCACACGATGGTGGTTAGGAGATGGTGAAATGCCTATGTGAGTATTCTCAATCTTTAGAAAAGTGAATTGTTGTAGCTAGTCACCAGTTGGTCTCTTCTTAAAATACAAATAAAATAAAATAAAATAAAAATATTAATAGTACAAAAAACTTATACGTCAATTGAAAAGAGGGCATGTGTCCATTTTGGGAGGACCCCAAAGCAAATAAGCGGGTTCACGTCCGTTTGTCGTACATCGTGCGGTCAGTTTTCGTCAAGTACTGTTTATATTTAATTTTAAATAAAAAAAAACTTACAATAATTTTTTACTGCATGATGTACGATAAACAAATGTGATTGAAGAATCATCGAGATTCTCACAAAGAGAAATTGGAAAGGATCTTCATTCATTTTCTCCCCCCATCCTTACATTATCTGATTTAGACCTCCCTTTAATTTCCTCATTGACAAATTCCTAGTTAGGTTACATGAGGAGGCTCTTCATTAAGGAGAAAATCCTTCACTATGCCTGATTTATATTCCTTCCATATCTATTTTTCTCATCACGTAAGTTTGTCACTGAGCAAAAAGACGAAGGACAATAACTTGACTGTCCAAATCCAAACTCATACTTTTTCTCTCTCCTCGTGTAACTCATTAGTTCACATCTTTTATACTTCTTTCTCACATAACTTAATTATTATGTGATTGAGAAAGAGATAAAGAGAATCAGAGAATATGAACTCGTGAGATGCAATTTTTTTCTCGAATTGATGGAGGGGTCGTTGTGATTGGATGCATTATATACGTACAAATATGAAAAAGTTCAAAGTTCGTTAACTCGACGTAGCATGTGGCACAATTTAACGTATTGAAACACCCAAAGAAGCATGGCCATTCAACCTGAAACCAGCTGCTGATCCCCATCTACAAGTAACCATCCTCCAATCTGTGGGGAAATAAGTGATCCCGTGTATATTATAATATCGCAGATCAAACATTTGAATATCGAGAGTCTTAGTGTTGAAGATTTAAGTTTTATTTACCGAGATATTTTGTCGAACATTTTATGGACTTGTTGTCGTTTACCGAACCATGTTGCGCACATATCAACGTATGTCGAAGTAATCTAATAAGTGCTATTGAGAGAACTTGTCGAGTACACTCGACGCAACCTGCCGAGATATGCCTAACATGCATTACTTCAAACATTTGGTGGTACGAAAGAGATTCAGACCAAACATTCGAAGGATTCTTAAAAGACTTTCACATGTGTATTTTCCAAACTTCAAATAATTCTGAAACCACTTGGTCCCAATTTACCATAACTGTATATATGTATATGTGTGTGTAGAGAGAGAGAGAGAGAGAGAGAGAGAGAGAGAGAGAGAGAGAGAGAGAGGGTAGATCTTAATCTCAGATTAGACAACACATGTACAAGGTAGGAGAAACTAAACTATCCTTAATCACAAATTGCCCAAAAACACTGAAATAAATCAACAAAATGAAACCAAAGAATCCTCAAACGAAAAAGTCTTTCTAAATATAACAATAAACCAATTCCCTTTTTAGTTCACCACTGAGATTTGGCAAACTAACTATTTTCAGATTGATGGGTTTCTTTTCTTAGCTAAGACCAAACATGTGTCAAGCATAATCTAACAATTAATGTCATAAACATGCAAACACGGGCCTAATTATGCTCGTTATAGCAAATTTGCTCCCTTTATACGCCGGAGTTTGAATCTCGTCCTGATAGTTTTGTTTGCGTGTATAGTTTGCTCAAGTTCGAGGCTGCTTTGGCTCAACACTAAATCTTGCCCAATTGTTTTAGCATTTTAACTACGTATTTGGTTGAAATTTGAACAACTCCAAGTTAGAATAATTTTGCACACAATGATTAATATATAAATAATAATAACATATATACAACTTGTTAGACTACTAATTTGTTTTCTGATTAAATAGCTGTATTTTACTACTACTACAACAACAACCAAATCTTATCCCACCATATGAGGTCAGCTGTATGAATTCTATAACGTCCATGCACTAGGTTTTGCACCACTTCTTACGTTAGCTCCAAAAACCTTCATATCTTTTCTTAAAGTTTCAAGTGTTTCTAGGTCTTTCTCTACCCTTTTTTCCCTGAGCATCTGTCTCGTAGTCGCATATTTCAACCAAAGCATCTATAAGTCTTCAGTTCACGTCTTCAACCATTAGTGTAAAGGGTGTATTTTACTAATGGTGTATAATAATCAAGGATACCATTTGGCAATACGAAATATTACTTTCAAAGGTGGGAAAGCAAAATTTTGGTGAAGGCAATTACATCCCCACACGTTACTGCTTCATCTTAATTTTTCTCAGAAAAATATAGACTTCATAATTATCAACCATTTCAACGGCCAATTTAAGTGTATTCTGTTGGCTTTTTGACAAATTGCAAAATTTTAAACTCACTTAAAATACTTTGTTTCTTCGAGTTTGTTCTGCACTCAAGTTTGAATATTTCAAATGATAAAATTTACAATTTTGGAAAGCTATATTTAGATTATCTTACCGTTTATCTAAAAGGATCTCTCTTCTCCTGTATAGTTCCTTGTGAACTTGGAAACCCTTTGAAATATTTGAGGCAATTAATTTGTACAACATGCTATTTTAACCAAGGCATATGATACAAAAACATAGCATACGAAGAAACATAGAGAATTTTGAACTACATTAAAAAAGACTTGTGGGATCAATTTAGACCACTAATTATCTAAGGGGTTGAAAGAATGGGTTAAACTGCACAATGTTAGTTCGAATTTACCTTTGACGAGAATCGAACTAAAGACCTCTCAGTTATAAGTAAATAAGAATATTATTAGACTATAGTACTAAGTGGCTTTTGAGAAACAATATTTACGCAAAAATAATGGTTTGGGGATACTAATTGCTCTTAATGTAGAGGATTTACTTCAGGACCACCAAATTATAATAATTTGTTTAGATCGATTGCAACATATGGATCGATGGTTTGTGATGAATTAATGGTTGTATGGTCAATTTTGTCATACACCTATTCAATGGTTCAATAATTGTCAAGGAGGAGTACAAAATGGAAGAAGTCTAATTAACTCTAATTAAGGATTATTAATTTTCCATTAAGGAATGAAACTTGATCAACTCGGAGGCATCATTAACAATTTAATAAAACATAAAAGTATTAATTTTTCAAAAATGCCTTCATTTTTCTAATAATTGAAAGGATACGTGCTAAGGTGAAGTATTAATTTATACAGATAGATATACCGTTATTGCAGTGTATCAGTTCAATAACAAACCATTATGCATTAGTTATGCTTTAGAAGACATTATATTAGAGAGAGGATCTGACCGGATCCTCCAATCACATCTGTTTATCGTATATCGTACGGTCATTTTTTATCAAGTACTGTTTGTATTCAATTTTAAATAAAAAAATTTATAATAATTTTAGACCGTACGATGTACGATGAACTAATATGATTAGAAGATCTTCTAAATCCGGCGAGGATCCTCTTGGATTATATTATTCAACCGAGATGCTGCCGTGATGTGTACCCCATCCGTCTGAGTCCCGTTGGGTAAAATGGCTCAAATTGGGAATCAATGGAAGGAAGAGACTGAAGAGAGGGTGAATGGAATGATGTCACCCAAGCCATGAAGGCCATGGTTCATGGTTGCCTGCTTCTCCCCAAAAGGAGTAAACATTGTAAGGACCCCATCAGTGTGTCAGGCTTTGATAATGCTAAGATTCTCTGAAACTCTACTGTCTACTGGGGTATATATACACATATAGGTATAGGAGAGTAATGAGGATTTTTTCCGAATTTTCTTTGTAATGATCATTTTCAAATTCTTTTTATAAAAATTCTAAAGATCCGTAAATCATGTCTGTTCAATCATACATTGGAGGACTACGATTTGAGAATTCATATAATTCTCACAAAGAGGATCATCTTTCGAAACGGAGGAAGGAAGTCTTTGATTTGTCATGATGTGGTGGGGCTTTGATTTTGATTTGTTGTTTTTTAGGACACACATTTTACTTGGGGAACTTCTTTTCCCACTGTTTTTCTGTTTTTGATTGAGTGTGAGAGATTCCAAACCACTCTTTGATCTGTATCATCATTTCCATTGTATGTTTTGTGTCACTAATTTATGTGGATGTGGTGGTGGAGGTTGGAAAAAAAAAAAAAAGTAGGATTTTCTTTGTTTCAAAATTCGCTTTTTTTTTTAATCTATTTCTATTTGAATGATCACGATTAAAATGAGTTAATATCTTGTGTTGATTTTCTTTATAGAGAAAGAAAGAAAGAAAATGAAAAAAGTAAGAGAGGAGGGAGGGAGAGGAAATTTGAAGGGAAAAAATCCTACTCCGAGTAAAAATTGGAGTCAATGATGGCTAACATGATGATACTTAAAGTATAAACAACATGAAACATGACTTAAAGCTTTTATCTTTATATGATTACAGATTGTTTGATCAGGACATATTTTACATATGATAAAATTAGCGTGAGATTAAGTATAATTAAAATACAGTAGATTTTTATGTGTTTGTGAAAATGACTTAATCAGATACATGATTAGGCTGTCTTCTTTAATTTTTTTTTCAAGATAAAAATGCTTTCCACGAGCACTTTGAAGTGAAAGGAATTCAAGCTCTGAAAAGGAGCGGCAAGTTAAAGACAACCCCTCATTGATCTAGGTTGGGTTTCTCAAATTTCCAATAGTTGATCAACAACTGTGATTTGATTTGTTTTCTCACCGTGGGTGCCCATAGAAATAGGACGTATATGTATTCTCACAATGCATTATTTAAGATCATGGAGGTGATGGGTACGAAATTTTTTTTTAGTGTGTCGGGAATACGGCTCAATACATCAAATGTTATAATACAATTAATTGAATTTTTTTTAATAAAGTTTTCAACCAATTGGATTATTAGTTAAGTGATAATCTAATAGTGTGATTTGATTGACATGCTCAATACTCTATAAAAAGTATACAAATAGTTGCTTTTGCAGCGACAAACAAGAAGAAATTCAAAGTCATGCAGGCAAACAGAAAATGAATCAAGAAAAAAAATGATTCATGAAGGGGAAGATAGAAATAAAACCCTTTTCTTTGGGCCACAGTAGAAATAAAACTAGAGATATTACTAGTAAACAAACTAGTAAGAAATTAAATTTCACCAACCTTTCTAAAGATATTATTAAATTAATTCATATTAGAAATTTCAAATTTATGGTTCTTATTTCAAATAGTTTTAGCAATGGGTTTAAAGCCAAAAATAGTTTGGAAATTACATATTAAGGAAAAATGATGTGCTAGCATGGAGTAAATGGTGAGGTTGGTAATGTTGGCATAGATAAAATCCCACCACCATAATTGGATATTTGGATACGATGGTGCTATCTACACACATGTTTTTAACCTTCCACACATTTTTTTTTGTTAATTTTGTTGTTTGATTTTCTTCAATCATTCGGTCCAATGGCCAAAAAATTAAGAAAATTGTGTGAAAAGTAAAGAGATGTGCGGATAATACCACTCATTTAAATACAATGAGAAAATGTTATGTTGGCTATTAGCTTTTGAAGACAAAATTACTATCAGTAAGACTACCAAAAAAATTATGTATCTTTGTTACAGATACCTTCTAAATAACGTGGTCGGATATCTATACTCAAGTTTTTAATGTTTCCTTTTTTTTTGTTTTTTTTTTTTTGTTTTGTCTCTTCCTTCCATTTAGCAGAGAATATAGGGTAGAGGATTTTCTCTTCATCTGTAGAGGGAGTTTATTTTTCACCTTTTATCTTCAGTCAGTGATTTTATCCGTTTACTTTGTTTGAAGAGAGAGAGTTGATTTCGTGTATGTGTTTTGTCCAGATGATTGGATGCACGTGCAAAACCAGAAGGTAAATTCCTTATTCCTTCTCAACTTCTACTGCAGCTTTTTTTTTTTTTTTTTTAATTGTTTATAAATAATTAGTAAAATTAATTTTTGAGTAATGTGATGAAATACTATAAATATATTATATATAAACAAATTGGTATAGATTCCCATCTTCCACCTTCGTCAGTTTCTTGCTTCTCTGCCACCTCTCCCTCCTCCTTCCTTCTTCTTCCTCCCCCTCTGTAAGCATCTGCTTCTTCTTTCTTTATTCTTTCTGCACTGCTATTTTCTGCAGTTTCCTTAATCTCAGATTGCATGGCATTCTGTATTTCTTGTGTTTTCTGAGTTGTTTGCTGTGATGGGATTTGAGTTTTGATTGTTTTATGATCTGGGTTTGCTTGCTTTTACTGTAAAAATGATAAAATTAGTATCTTTATTTCTTGGGTTTTGATCTTTGGATTATGATCAGCATACCCCTTGGTTTTATCGCAGTATTGAACTCAATTAAGAGACTCCAACAGCACAGTGATTAATTTTTAATTAATAATCAGTAATTATGTTCGATGAGTCCGGATTTTGTATAAAATCCGCTGGAATTATGAATTTGTAGAATTTGAGTGATACAGATTTTTAACCCCCTATCCAAAGTTCATGAGCTGCAATTTTGCCTCGTATTCCTATTTGACCAAAAAATAAATATTGTGTTTGCTCTATATTTTTTTTTCCTTCTAAATTTGATCTTTTTTTTTTTGTGTGGAAATAGTGGTGTTGAACTTGTTGGAAGCATGGCAATTTCCGGGGTTCGAAAAGATAGAGAGTTGAGGATTCATGAAAGTTTGGATGAGCTGAGCACTGATTTGGCAGACTACATTGCTGAGCTATCAGAGGCATCCGTGAAGGAGCGCGGCGTCTTTGCAATTGCATTATCTGGTGGTTCTCTCATTGGCTTAATGGGGTATCATGCTTTCCCTTCCACATCCCCTTTTTCATGTGCTTTGACTTTTGTGTTAATACGTAACTTGTGATGGTGGGAAAACAGGAAACTGTGTGAAGCTCCTTATAACAAGACTGTAGATTGGGCCAAATGGTATATATTTTGGGCAGACGAGCGTGTTGTGGCGAAAAGTCATGTCGATAGCAACTACAAGCTTGCGAAAGATCGCCTTTTGTCCAAGGTTTGTATGATATTCTTCCGTCTTTTTTACCCTCTCAGACTGTGCAGGCTGTATTTTGTTCTTGAAGTAATTGAGTCAAAGAAATGTAATAGAGATTGCTTGTCTTGCTTTGAGCATGATGCTTTCTTCTTCCGGTCTTTCTCTCTTTCGGAAAGCCAAATGACAGGATGAACTTCGAATAAAAGGATAGATATTAGCATTATTATTTTGATCCGTTCTGTGTTTTACCTCTTTACATGACGACGAGGTGACTGTGATTTAGTACGCGACAATTGTGTACTGGATCTAAACTGCTTATCATATTAAGGGGGGTGTATTCAATTGAGATTTTGAGGGATTTTAATTCTTTTAATGAATCTAGGGGTATTCGATTAGGATTTAAGTGATTCTCTGAAATTCAATGCGTATTCAATCAGGATTTTAAGATAGTTTATTAAAATTCTTAGAAATCCGGATGTATTCAATTAGAATTTTAAAGAAGTTTATAGAATTCCAGGTGTATTCAATTAGAATTAGAATTTAGAGAATTTGGAAAAATTGAGGAATTAGAAGGAATTAGACAGATTTTGTAGTGTATTTTAAGCATCCACAAATCTCGCCTCTTCCCATGAGATTTCGAGGGAATTGAATCAAAATTTTACATAGAATCTCTAAAACTCCGTAAAAATCCATTAAAATCTCTCAAATTCCCAATTTAATACACCCCCTAAATAGTCAAGTTTCTTGTATAAGAAATTTACTAGCTGTTGCTGATTTCTGTAGTTTCGCTAAGTTTCTGTGTCATCATCGGAACCACCTTATATATTGCAGCCATCTTCTGGTGCACATGTTCAACTTTAACAATTCTTGCGGATAAAGTTGGCTTTTAGTAAAAGGAGGATCACTGCTGCAGATTATGTTGGTTGTTTCTCCGTCATTTATTGCATCTTAAACACCATGAACCTATCTCATAGCCACTTCAGTGAACTTTCCTTTTAAACAAAGTATTTACTGAGATGTATGTTTTTTTGTTCCTCTTTGAGTTATGATCTTCTATTTTTCATGATTTTCCATATTTTAATTACATGATGTGATGAGTTCCGCCATTGGCAGTAATGATTTTTTTCTATTTCAACTGGTATTGGACAAACTATTACTCACTTGTTGACTTCACATATGGCTATCTCATGAACATCTCTTCACAACAGCATGAAGATCTTCTAATATGCAATCAGCAATTAGTTAATCAAGCTATAGATTTTTCGTTCATGGCTATCGGGACTCTTACTGAATGTAAAATATGCTAGTTTGTGCACGTAGTATCATTTTAGTATTAGAGAAGCACTCAAACTTATGACAATCTTGTTGCCGGTGAATGTGATTGAATGTCGTCATTCACTTTGTGTTCATGTATTTTCCCAAAGTTTCGGAAACACATTAATATCCATTTGTTAGTATATTGGAACTGAAAGCTTTCATCGCCCATCTGTATTCGGTTTTCCCATGCTCATTTTTATTTCATGTTTGCAGGTACCTATAATTCCCAGTCATGTGCATTCTATTAATGATTCAGTGTCAGCAGAGGAGGCTGCTGATGACTATGAGTTTGTCATTCGCCAGTTAGTGAAATCTCGTGTGATCAGCGTGTCTGATATAAGTGACTGCCCCAAGTTTGACCTAATCCTCCTGGGAATGGGTCCTGATGGGCACGTCGCCTCACTATTCCCTAACCACTCGGTGCTGGAGAAGAAAGATGAATGGGTAACTTTTATAACTGACTCCCCCAAACCTCCACCCGAGAGAATCACGTTCACTCTGCCAGTCATCAACTCGGCATCCAATGTGGCGATAGTCGCAACAGGTGACAGCAAAGCAGAGGCTGCGCACATGGCAGTCGACGACATGGGATCTGACCTCCCTCCAGTGCCGGCTGCAATTGTCCAGCCACTGAAAGGGAAGTTGGTGTGGTTTTTGGACAAGGCAGCTGCCTCAAAACTTGATGACGGTACTCAAGTCTCCGCATAGGATCGAATCCCTTCGTGTCTAAGTGTATGTTTTGCATTTACCGGAAGGATTCGATGCCTGTGATTCGATCACTTTCGCCATTAGTCACCTTTTGTTCAAGCTTTTGGGTTAATTTCCCCTGTTTTGCCTTGCCTTCCTCTCTCGTTTAGTGGGGTTTGGAGAAGTGTGATAATCCTTTTATAAGAACAGGTCAATAAATTTGGGGACTTTAATTCAAAAGTCATTTTTCTGGTTTTACTTTGCTAATTGGAAAGACTCAAACGTTGGATGATGTTTTTCTCATGGATGGTTTCCATTTAGTAGTTAAAAGCGTTTATCATTACATTTGAGGTTGTTTGTCCTCCCTCAATATCTTTTGTGACAAAAGAAAATATGACATGTTTAGGGTCTGATGATAACCGTTTCAATTTTTAGTTTTTCATTTTTTTGAAAACTGAAAACTTGTTTATTAGCTGTTTTTAAGTTAAAAAAAAACGTTAAAACCAAGCCAAAGTTTGAAAAAATATCAGCTTTTTGGTTTTCGGTTTTAAAAACAATGAAAACGAAGTGGTTATTGACCGATTCCTTACTTGAAATCGGAGTAAGAAGGTGAAGTGTGATTTTAATATGAAATTGGACCATAAGATGCATTTTATTATTATCAATTTCTTTAAAATAGGGTCCCACACCAATGATTATATTGCTTTTAGTTACTCTTAAGCTCATCTTAATCTTGAACACAAAGGAAATGCACAAGGTCAAAGGAGGTTTTCTTGCTTTAAAAATTGAAGCTCAAGATCTGCGTTCAGATCAGTTCACCAACTAAGTTCTCCAAAGGAAAAAGTTTAACCTTTTCTGGAATTCGGCTGGTTATGTGGAAACATGTAATGATTGGTGGGTTGAGAATATAGGTGGGTGAGACTAAGCAAAATTTGGTTATACGTGTGGGTTACCACCTCCTGAGTTTTTTAATACTTAAATTATGAGTCTCACCTGGTGTATCGTTCAGTGTGCTAAGTACACTAAACAATTTCATACGTTCAAAGACCAAGCTAGTTTAAATACATTCTCGATCTCCTAGACACCGCGTCTAAGAAAATCATTGTCATCAACACCGCATCTCTGTTTGTTGAGTTAGTTGGGATAAATTGTGACCAATTAAAATTAAAATATACTTCAATTCAGTCTGTTGTTTGTTGTGTTGAAATGTAAGATAGACAGTATATGATGGATTATGAATCCACAATAAAGTGTGTTATCTAACATGTCCTAACACATGAGTTAGAAATCTTGATTTATATGTTCCTTTCAATCTAATCATGTCCTAAAGCTCAATCTCACTCGGTCTACCAAAAAAGGCCTAAAAAGTTTTGATATCGTACTCTTGTTCACCTACCGCTCAACCACTCCTAATTAATAACATGAAAACGACCTGGCATATCCAATCTTTTTCTATATAGAGACATTGAAGCGTGTGGGAATCATTCACTATAGTTGGATAAGATTAAGATGGTTCAAAATTTTTCTCAATGTCCTTAAAATATTACATTAGTGACTAAAAAGTAAAAACACAATAATTAAACAAGCAAGGCAAATGTTTTCAATGTCCTTTAAATTCTGATAACCCTGTTCACATTTTGGAACTGACTTCAATACTTACATGTATAAATATAATTACTGTTTTTTTTTTTTTTTTTTTTTGTCAAACTAATTTACTTTCATTAAAAAAAAGGTAAGTACAAGGAAAAAGAGAGCCCAAAGGGTAGTCCACTACCTAAATACAAGCCCAACAACAACAAAAATTACACAAAATTACCTCAACTATGGATCAAACGATACTTTCATACCTAATCTTTTAAAAATGACAATGTCATATCTCAACTTAAGAATTTGTGACAATATCAGACTTCCGTCAGTTTTTCTGTTAATTTTTCTGTTCAGTGCTGACGTGACTAGAAACAGGGTCCACTCACTAATCCAACTGGATTAAAAAATAATTAAATATTATAAAATTAAAAATAAATTTATTTTTTATATAAAATTGTAGGATTCACACTCTCTCTCGCATCTCTCTCTTCTTTCTCTCTGGACACCTGCATCCCCAAAACCCAGAAACTCTTCCCACCCTTCCCACCCATCCCCCCCCAACCTTCCTTCACCACCCCACCGCCGCCATCTCTTCCTTTATCTCCACCTCCTTCCCAAGGTTGGGCTAAACAAAAATTGAAAACGAAATTCGATAAATGAGAAAACATAGAAACCAATCAAACCCACACCACAATGATACAATTCAATTCAAAGAATCTAACTTTCCCAATTTTCCCACACTTTCTCGGCACCCAAATAGAAAAGAAGAAACAAAACTCAGAATCATCGCCGCGAAACGCCCGATTCAGCTTTGCCAATTTATAAATCTCTGATGGGTCCAAATACTCCAAAATAATTGCTGCGCAACCCTCCGGCAAATGCCAAGACCGAGTTTCTGTCACATCCAGGCCCGGGGCGGATCACTTCCCGGGCCCGCTCCACCACCGTAGCATGATATTGTCCGCTTTGGGCTTACCATTCCCTCACGGTTTTGTTTTTGGGAACTCACGAGCAACTTCCCAGTGGGTCACCCATCATGGGATTGCTCTAGCCCCCTTCTCGCTTAACTTCGGAGTTCCTACGGAACCCGAAGCCAGTGAGCTCCCAAAAGGCCTCGTGCTAGATAGGGATGGGAATATACATTTAAGGATCACTCCCTTGGGCGATGTGGGATGTCACAATCCACTTCCCTTAGGGGCCCAACGTCTTCGTCGGCACATTTCCGGCCAGGGATTGGCTCTGATTCCAATTGTCACATCCCAGCCCGGGGCGGATCACTTCCCGGGCCCACTCCACCACTGTAGCACGATATTGTCCGCTTTGGGCTTACCATTCCCTAACGGTTTTGTTTTTGGGAACTCACGAGCAACTTCCCAGTGGGTCACCCATCATGGGATTGCTCTAGCCCCCTTCTCGCTTAACTTCGGAGTTCCTACGGAACCCGAAGCCAGTGAGCTCCCAAAAGGCCTCGTGCTAGATAGGGATGAGAATATACATTTAAGGATCACTCCCATGGGCGATGTAGGATGTCACAGTTTCAATGGCAAAGTTTTCGGTGCTTACAAACATGTTTTCTAGGCTTGTTGCATGGACGCTCCCGTGGCACCTCCCGGCCACCTCTTCGCCAGGGATAACTCTCTTCTCGCATCGGGTGGGGAAGGTTGGGGTTTTCTGTTTGAAAATGGAGAATTAGGGTTTGGGTTTGGGTTTGAAAGGGATGGGAAGAGGTAGGGGAAGGGAAGAGGTAGGGGAAGGGAAGAGGTGGGAGATGGGGGTGGATTAGGAAAGGTTGGGGGGATGGGGAAGAGTTTGGTGGTTGTCGAAAAGAAGAAGAAGGTTGGTGCAGGTAGAGGAAAGGGGAGGCTCGCACCCATAGGCCATTTTTAATTTTTTTTGTTTTTTTTATTGGGTAAAGTACAAAAAACTATCTCAACTATTGGTGTCATGATACTTTCATACCTTATCTTTTAAAATTGACAATGTCATACCTCATCTTACGAATTTGTGCCAATGTTATACCTTCCGTTAGCCTGCCGTTAATTTATCAGTTAAATGCTGACGTGGCTTAATCCAGATCCCACTTTCTATTAAAAAAAATCATTTAATATTTTTAAATATTAAAATAATAAAAAAAAGTTGAAACAAAAAAAAAAATCAAAAAAATCAAAACCTTCCCATCCACCCCCTTCCTCCTTTTCTCTCTCCCCATCTTCTTCTTCCCTGCATGATTCAACCAAAAATAAATAAATAAATTTTTGCCTCAACCCCCCGAAGAAGAAGAAGAAGAAGAAGAAAAAGGAAGGAAGGAAGGAGGAGAAGAAGAAGAAGAAGAAGAGAAAAAAAACAAACCCAACCCAGTTCGTCCCTCCCCCCAAAAAAAACAAGCCCAGTTCATCCCCCCCCCCCCAAAAAAAACAAATCCAACCCCCTGCCAAACCAGAAAGCAAAAGAAGGAGGAGGAAGAAGAAGAAAAAAAAAACCCAGATCCCGTTCGCTGATTCCGCGAGGGGTGGGTGCGAGGTTGGGTGGGTGTAAGGATGGGTGCGGAGGGTGGATGTGAGGGGAAGAAGAACTGGGATTTTTTTTTTTTTTTTTTTTTTTTTTAAGGGTTGCAGTAAGGGCTCGGGTAGGGGAGAAGAGGGGGTGGAGGAGGATGGGGGAGAAGAAAGAAGGACGCCGGGGGGGGGGGGGGTGGTGAGGGTGGGAAGGGATAAAGTTTTTTTTTATTTTTTTTATTTTCTTCCTTTGTTTTCTAGGTTGCAGGGTTGCAGCAGGGGGTGGGGGGGATGAGGGAGAAGAAAGAAGGATGCCGGGGAGGGGGGGGGAGGATGAAGGTTTTTTTTTTTTTAACTTTTTTTTTATTATTTTAATATTTAAAAATTATTAAATAATTTTTTTTTAGTTTTTAATAGTATTTTATTAATTTTTTTAATAGAAAGTGGGCCCTGAATCATGCCACGTTAGCATTTAACTGAGAAATTCATGCCAAGCTAACAGAAGGTATAACATTGGCACAAATTTGTAAGATGAGGTATGACATTGTCAATTTTAAAAGATGAGGTATGAAAGTGTCGGGACACCAATAGTTGAGGTAGTTTTTTGTACTTTACCCTTTTTTATTCTTAATTTTTTAATATTTAATTATTAAAAATATATTTAATTATTTTTTAAACCAGTTGGATTAGTGAGTGGACCCCATCTCTAGCCACGTCAACATTTAATAGAGAAATTAACAGAAAAACCGATGGAGGTCTGACATTATCACAAATTCGTAAGATGAGGTATGATATTGTCAATTTAAAAAATGAGATCAAAGTGTCATGACACCAATAGTTGAGGTAGTTTTTTGTCATTTACCCAAAAAGAAAATACAAAAGATAGGCCTAAAAGTAACCAGTTGAACAACAACAAAATAACCCTAAGACTGGAACGGAACCCGCAGCCACGAGATGCGCCTCCATCGCAAGCCGCCACCACCACCAAGAGAACGAACCGACTAAAGAAATAGATCACAAGAAAATAGGGGTGAGCAAGCCACCCGCGTAAGAAGCATTCCCATAATCCTACCAGATAGTGCTAAAAGCACTTTGACAGCCACCTAACACCTGAGAAGAAGCACACAGGCCGAGTAGCAGAGGCCGATGGTTGAGGACGCGTGACGAAAAGTTGCACCAGGGCAGGAGAGGGCCATGAAGGTCTAGATTTGAGACCAGTTCATGGGAATTGAAATAGAGTTCATAGAACGAAGCTCAAGGGAAGCCAAAACAAAGACCAAAAGAAAAAAAAGGGAAAATAAAAAACTTTTGAGTGGAATGAAGGAAGGAGGAAGGAAGGAAGAAGGAAAGTATAGGAAAAAAGAAGATGTAGAGATGGGATATGGATGGGATAGAGGGAAGAAGAGCTAGAAAAAGTTGGGAAGGTTGGAGGAAAGAAGGGGAAGAGGGAAGATGCAGATGGTGGAGAAGGAAGAGAAAAAGGAAAGAAAGGCTAGAAAGTGGGGGAAGTCATGTTGCCGCCAACCCCAAGCCGAAGCAAGGATCAGCAGCTGGGGGGTTTCTTTTTTCTTAAAGGCAGAGAGAAGGAAAGGTTAGAGAGGAGAGAAAACTGGTGGCTGTGTTTAGTTGGGAGAAGTTAAATATAATTACCATCTTAAACTGTTGAGATAGTGATAGTAATAAATACACGTTAAGTATTGTAATAAAATCTCACATTTTGATTGAAAAATGCATTTGCATGTTTTAAGATTCAGTTGGTGCGTAATAAGAGAAAATGCTATAAGATAGTTGGAAGGAACTAGTGTCTAGAACCTAAAGATCATGTGATTCAGGCTGTTGAAGGGAAGGAGAGATCCGGTCCGGACTTTGGTTTATGTGAGGTAAGCCAATGCAATGGCCTAATGAGGATGACAAGATTAAACGTGAGTGGTCTGAATCACCTGATGTTATGATATGTGATTATTCAGCTATAGACACAGAGATCCGAAGAGAATCTCGATTCAGTTGGAAGCAATCTTGAGCTTTGATTATAAATGTTATCCATCACACACAAAATTGGTGAGACAAAACTAAAGCCACCTGACTCACTTGTAATTTTATCTATTAGTCCAAACACCTCCTGGATTATGAGCTTACAGTCACTGGTGTAAGAGTGTGATATTCCATTTCTGTTTTGGACCTTATACCATCTGGATTATGAGCTTACACCCAAATTCTGAGCTGACTTGTGATAGTGTTGATTCAAGTGTTGGGGAGGGAATCTCTGCGTTCAAAAGTCATTGGGAAAAAGCTTTCGGATGAACCGGTGCACTTCTAGCCCGAAGACCAACCTGATAATCTGTTCTGACCTAGAGAAAGGGAAAAAAAAATGGACCCGTGTATCCATAAGAATAAGCCCAAATAAGCCCGTTTCACAAGAGCCGGGTTAGTTCCGATTTCAAAATCAAAATCCATTAATCGGCCCGTTGCATTTTTAAACGAATCCGGTCCAATTCTTTCAAATTTAGGCTTAACTCGACTCAGCCCGTGCTCACCCCTAATTTCTATGACTCACAACACATCTCGACTTTTGGAGTACTCCTAAAGAAAAGGGATGTACTTACTAAACTACTTCCTCAACAGACTTGCTATAGAACAGGATAACTCATTATTTATTGAAACATAAATAAATAACCCTAAACAAATCTTAACATCGTCGGCACTGCCACCCGCCCCTCGCTGCCGCCTGTCAGGTTCCAAATTCGACGAAACCGACGAGTAGAACTGCCGCCACCCCTGCCACCGAGTAAAGCTCTTTCTATCGTATATAATTGTTAGCTTCGTGCTTTCTCAGATCATTGCAATCTCTTAATGCTGTGATTCGAACTCAACGTTTGCATGCATCATTAGAGCAACTCCAGCGTTGGAGCCCTCCCCCTGGCAATGCACTATTCAATCCACCTAATGAACAGTAACTGCCCTTAATGAACAGTAAATAGCCCTGGCAATAGAATTTGCATCTCCACTGTTACACTTCAATAGCCCTGGCAATAGACAATAAAATATTAGTATTTTATTTATTTATAAAATAATACAAAATAATTTTAATTGTAATATCGGATAAGATTTTTAATCGTTCTCGTTGCGCCACGTGTCATTATCCGAAGTATTATTAAATAATACAAAATAATACAATTATTGGTGATGAATTTCTGATAAGATTATTAACCAATCACGTCGCGCCACGTGTCATAATCTGTTCACAATCTTTGAGAATAGATTTCCATCAGATTTTTAACGAATGACGGCATGCCACGTGTCATAATCTGTTCACAATCTTTGAGGATAGATTTCCATCAGATTTGTAACAAATGACGGCATACCACGTGACATTATGCACAACCTAATCCTATTTGAATCCTCTATATAATCCACCATCCATCCTCACAAATCTCACACCAAAATTCTCAAGATCTTTATCATTATTCATAGTTTCTGCTTCCTTATTCACAAAAATCTGTATTATTATTCATAGTTTCTGTTTCTTTCTTTCAATGTCTTCTTCTTCTTCCTCAAGGATGATGTGGGAATTCAATCAGGAAGAGGAAGAATTGTTTAACGAATCAGAAGCAATGTTCAATCACCAGGGGGTTAGAAATGAGAGGGAAGATGATGAGGAGCGTCAAATGAGAGATGACGAAGTAAGAAAGGGTAGAGCCTCACATTCCCGTCGAGTCATCCAAGCTGCGGCTCAGATCTGCAGGCCCAGCCGTTCCGGAAACCTTGATAGAAGCAGGCAACGACGAGGTATGGAACTCTTGGATGATTATTTTGTTCCTAATAGTGCATTTCCTGATACGTACTTTAGACGTCGTTTTAGAATGGAACGACATTTGTTCAACAAAATCATGATTGCTGTTTGCAACCATGATTCTTATTTTATGCAAAAAAAAAGATGTTTTTGGTGCTATGGGTCTACTGTCTAAGCAAAAAATTACTGCTGCCTTGCGGATGCTTGCATATGGAGTATCTGCAGATCAAGTGGATGAGATAACGAGGATGGGGAAATCAACCATTCTTGAGTCCCTGATGAGGTTTTGCAGAGCAATCGAATCTATCTACACCGCTGAGTACCTCCGCAAACCTACACACATGGACTTGGAGCTGCTGTTGAAGAAGGCGGAGATGCGTGGCTTTCCTGGGATGATTGGAAGCATTGATTGTATGCACTGGACGTGGAAAAACTGTCCAAGTGCATGGCAAGGCGCTTACGAGGACAGAAAATGAGCAAAAAGTATCATTCTGGAGGCGGTGGCATCTTTTGATACATGGATTTGGCACGCCTTTTTCGGGGTCCCGGGAGCTCAAAATGACATCAACGTCCTTACCCAATTCCCAGTGTTCAACGATGTCCTGCAAGGAAAGACACCAAAAGTTACGTATTAGGTCAACGGACGTATGTACGACGGGCCATACTACTTAGCTGACGGCATTTACCCGCGATGGTCAACATTTGTCAAAACAGTGCCACGTCCGCGGAGTGCAAAGGAAAAACACTTTGCAAGCTGTCAAGAGGGGTGCAGGAAGGATATGGAGCGTTGTTTCGGTATCCTCCAAGCTCGCTGGGCGATCGTCAGGAGTGCTGCCAGATTGTTTGATGTAAAGTCGCTTCGATCCATCATGATGACGTGCATCATTCTTCACAACATGATTGTGGAAGATGAGTACGATTATGAAGCTGTTGATGAATATGAGCCAGACCCGATGAACAATTCAAGAACACGTATATATTGTGCTCATGACGCCATCGATGAGCCCATGCAACATGAGTCATTACAAAGGGATGGACGTTACAATGAAAGGCTCATTCAACGATATACTGCATTTCAAATGCCAGACATGCACAATGCCTGACAAATTAACTTGATAGAACACCAGTGGGCATTGAAACAAGCTGAAGATAATTAAGTTCATTTAGTGTGTTTTTTTGAATTTGGTATGTTTATGTTATTTTATTTGGTGTGTTTTATTATTTGGTATGTTTATGTAATTTTTTTATGTTTATATTTATGTAATTCTTAGTATGTTTATGTTTATGTTTATGTAATTTTTTTATGTTTATGTTTATGTAATTCTTAGTATATGATTGAAAGTGGATTCAAACTTTCAAACTTTGAGACAAAGAAAGGAATGTGATTGAAAGTAGTTGAGAAAATATGAAATTGTTGTGTAAGGTAGATGATAATGAGAAGGTATTTATAGAAAAGTAAAAACAATTTTTTTTACAAATTTTTTCAGATTTTTCAGATATTTTTTTGAATTTTTTACAATTTTTTTAAAATTTTTATTCAATTAATTAATCTTTGCCGTTGGATATAAAAAAATTTGAATTCCAACACTCCAGATTGGGCCACGTGTCACAACGGTAACTTTTCAGATTTTTAAAACTATTTTTTCATTTATTTTTTAATTTATAAAGCATTTTAATATCCACCGTTGATCTCAGATCGAAAGGTGGATATTAAATCTGACTTAATTTTTTTTTTTACCGTTGAGATTGAACGGTCCAAATTAAGTGACCGTTAAGATCTAACGCACCGTGGGAAGCCACGTGGCTTCCCAACGGTAACTGACAGATTCTTTTTTTTTTTTTCTGATTTTTGTGTCGGCGACGCGCTCCCACGCGCGGGTGGGGTGCACGCGCCTGACACAAAAAAAAATTAAATATTGCGATGACGCCACCCTAGCATCAACCTGACGTCACGCCCACCCCGGGCTCTCGGGCTGGCAATCCCCCACGGGCCCAGAGCTCGGGCCTCCCCCTTCCATCGGGCTAGCCCACGCTGGAGCCCTCCCACCGGCCCTTGGGCCCTTGTTTTGGAGCCTATCCCCCGAGCCAAACTCAACGGTGGGAATGCTCTTAGGAATCTAATTACCCGTAATAACACCAAAATTAAAAAATTTAATATCTCCTTATCAAACCCTTAACCCTAAATCTGTTCTGGGAAAGGGATTCCTTGTTATCAACACGAAAAAGCATTGATCGACTCCTCCAGTTTTGCAGGTTCAGTGGAGTTTTTATTTCGGCATCTCCGGAGAAGCAGCAGCAGCATCAACCACGGCAAGTTACATGGCGCCGCCACCTGTAGCCGGCACGGAAACAAAAACACCCACTAACGAGGAACTAGATGGCGAAAATCTGGATCATGAGCTGATGGCTGGGCGCATTTCACTACTGGCTTACCTGCCCGACCTTGTCATTCAAAAATTCTTCCAGCTTGTTCCCGCTAAATTTTGTGTCCGATTGAGCCTTGTGTCCATGCAGTGGGCACACTTTTCGTCATTGGAAGCCCCCGTATTAGATTTTGACGTCGATGATGAAGGCAACCCCGGGTGTGAAGATGATCTCCGACGTGCAAAATTGTTCGTCAAGTTCGTGGAAAGGTGTTTGAAACGGTATGAGCATTGTCAAAGAGACAATGTCTCACTGGACAAATTCAGGCTTCGCATCGCATCATACAACCCTGACCTTATAGGCGCCACTAGCGCAGACAAGTGGTTGAGTTTCGCAGTGGAGAGAAGCGTTCAAGCGTTGGATATCAGCCTTCGGCCTCAAAGAAAATTAGATGATCATGGGAGGATTCATGAAAACCAAATCGGATACTACTACTGCATGCCGAGCCAAACCCTTGTGAATGCAAATTTTTTACGGAAAACTAATGAAAATGGCTTGAAATTTTTAAGTTTTAACAATAAGGACAAAATAAAGGGTTAAGTGAATAGTACTCAGATTGATTTTTAGCATAAAAATGTGGTTTTTCGTTAAAGTGAACAGTACCAGAAGCTTTTCGTTAAAGTTACCAAATTTTTAACTAGTCTCATTTTGGAGTACGTGAGACTAGGTGGCATTATTAATAGGAGTTACGACGTTTCTTGGGACAATGGGGATCTTCTTGAAGCTCTTGAAGGTGAAAGCCTTTTTCCCTGTTTGAAAGCTATGTCTCTGGAAGCTGTCATCTTCCAGAAACAAAGCTCTGTCTTCTGGTTGCCCTTCCATCAAGTCTTTGTCATTAACTTCGTGTTCTTTTAGCGCCACCACAAGCATGCTGAACTGGGTGATTGTTGTTCCAAGTTCCAGTCTCAAAACTTTGCAACTTATGCACTGCAAGGCTCGTAGGGTTCAAGTTCTGAAAGCTATAAATCTGGAATATGTGACGTTGGTCAGACATTTCCATCCATGAGATTTTGTTGATGGATAAATGCCACAAGTTGAAATACATCAACATCTCTACTCAGCACCTAAAGGTCTTGAGATTATCTGGATTAGGCCACCAACTTATTCTGAAGGCCACAATTGATACTCCAAATCTCGACGGTATTTGTTTTCGGGTTATTTGAAGCCCCATGTAATTTCTACCAATGCTCCTCAGGTATTTATGGCTATGATCGCTCTTTTTTGGGACGATGAAGAACCCGGCCCTTCATCCCATTCGCCATCCACAAACTTTCTTGGACTGAGATTTTCTTGCAAATTTTGACTGCTCCAAAGAAGTAAGATTGTGTTTTGGTGATGCTGCATCTGCTGAGGTTTTTGTTCGTCCAGAAAATTTCGGGACCTTGTTGCCTCCATTCCCAAGTGTCAAGAATTGTTTATTGTTCGACACCCCTCGTTCTCGACAAATAGAGGCCTCAACTGTTGACTTGTATCCCTCTTTACGTTCGATGGCACCTTCTGCAAAGACTATTAGAAGCGTAAAGTTTGTGGAGTCAATCTTGCCTCCACGGCCTGTTGTCCGCCGCGAATAGAGGCCATAGTTTCTGACTCGAGTCCCTTTTTCCGTTTGATCAAGGTGAATAGTTTGACGAGGAGCTTGATGATTAATGTGCAATAATTCGAAACAAGAGGTGATCGCGTAGTTTTCATTACTCGTCAGAACATGAATTTCAAAATCCTCCTGCACTAGATAATTTGTTTCATGGTTAGTTTATGCGTTGTTCGTACCTTTTCAATTCATCTATGTTGAGTCTCTCCTTGAACTTAATGTTGGCATTGTAATCAGTTTCGTGTTTACTAGTGCATTAATCTTCAGTCGTTGAGTTAGCTGAAGTGTTAAGGGGTGTACGGATATCATTTCTCTAATAGAACGCTCTTGAGCAACCAAGTGTAAGTTCGTGTAGTCGAGAGATGCAGAAATCGAGTATCCGAACTAGATCGATATTCATTAATCCTGCTCGGTTTCATACTTTCAAGGAGAGGAAGATGAGCCCTATTACATCGGAGCATGCCCGTCTATACGAGATTAAGAATCGAGTATCAGTTTCGTTTCGTTTAGCAAAGTTTTACAAGAGAGCTTGACAAGTTTACAAGGATTTAATTGTATTTTTACTGAAAATTGGTTCAGAAAACATTTTCACCAAATTGGCTTCCAACTATTTAAAAATAAAGAACTTTAATGAAAAACTCTCGGTACTATTCACTTTAATGAGAAACCACATTTTTACACTAAAAAGTCAATCCTAGTAGTATTCACTGTACTCTTTATTTTGTTCTTATCGTTAGAACTCAAAATTTTCAAGTTTTTTCATTAATTTGCTTTAAAAATAACTTCCAAACATCCTCCAAACCGCTTAATAACAGGAAATTTTTTTTTTTTAGTACATTAATATATTTTTACACTAGAAGGAGAGGAAGTTCGGCTAAAACCACATAATGAACAGCTTAATTTAATATTGAATATGTCATTCACGAGATTCAAACTTAAAACCTTTAACTTCTAAGCGAATAAGAATACTAACATATCGTAGTAGTAAATGGCAAATTAATACAAAAGAAAATAAAAAATCAATTACAAACCCTAAACCCAAAACACACCAAAACCCAAGGATCAAAACATCCCAGCCAACCCAGATAATTAATTAATCAAGCAAACCCATCTAAACAAATCAAGCGTACGGTCAAATCCGCCCACAAGTTGGTCAAATCCGCACACAGGTACCAACAATGGAAGAGATAAGGAGTAAAGGGGAAGAGGACTTACTGGGCTGGGCGGCCCAACCCTGTTGACCGCCCTTGATTTTCTCAGGTAGGGCGTAATTGACGGTGAGGACTCGGCCGTACAGCTCGGCGGCGGCGGAGTCCTCTCTCTCCAAAAACGTGACGAACCCAAAAGAGCGGTGCTTCTGGGTGGCTTGATCCAGCGGCGTCTTTACGTCCTTGATGTCCCCAAAGGGTATGAACGCCGCGTGGAGTATCGACTCGTTCACCTCCTCCGCCAGTCCTCCGACGTACATCGTGTTCTTCTGCACTGCTTGCTGCGCCATTCCCCAAATCTTCGCATTTCAGAAAATTTTCGGGTAACTCTGCAGATTTGAGATTTTGGATTTCACCAGTCTCCCTCCTTTCTTTCTTGTTTCTTCTGTGGGCCGCCTCTATATGAATGTGCTGTTATGGGCTTTAGGCCCAATATTTTTGTTATGGTTTAGTGTAATTCTTTGGAGATTTTTGTCGCCGGATCCCTTGTACATTTGTTGGGTTTGAGAACTGTTCGAATCCAATAGGTCTTGGGATCGAAACTGGCAGATAGACCAAAGATGGATAGGGTTTTGGAGGTGGGTAATGCTATGGAAACTCTCATGATTCTCTGGCACCTCACAAATGATTATTTGAATTTGAATTTGAATATTGAAAATATGAGGTGTTCTAAAATACCTTTGTTTTCCTTTTTTAAACTTTTTGTCGTGTTCATATTTAACTTCATTCAAAATACATACTCTCGTCATCCAATGAACATTAAACATGCGATAAAGAACATTTTAGTGTATTTCATTCATAGTTGATAAAATACGAGATGTGTATCGCTATTACTTGAGTTACATGTCTTTGTATTCTTTTAATATAAGCAATACTGAGAGGGCGATTCAAATACAAGACTTCAAGCTCATGTGAAATGCTCTTAACCACTTGAGTTATATGACCTTTTCAATATCTGGCGCTGAAACAAAATCTTGTGTGGTTTTTGAAATTTCAATGAAGTTGTAGCTAGAATAGCTCCCACATCATGTGAGACCATTTTGAAGTCGTTGAGATCATAATATAAATAATTTCATACTTTTTATAGGGGTGACTTTATCAACCGCACGGTTATAATGTCTTACCAAAATTCTCAATTTATGTTGAGAATTCCAACAAGAAATGAAAACTTCATTTTTTTTTTTTCAAAAAATGCAGTCAGTATTCTCAATAATTCTAGTAAATATTTATTTTGGAGATATCTGTCGTCAGTTCCCTGGTGCGTTGTTGGATTTGAGTTATGTTCGAATACAATTTGTCCTGGGATTGAAACTGGCAGGGAGAAAATAGCCAATATATTTTTGCGGCACATTGAAAACTCTCTCCATCTATCGAGATAGCTGAGCAAAAATAATAACAATCCCTTCATCTTTGTTGTCTGTCCAAAAAGTATGATAAATATGTATACAAATGAAAGGTTTAGTGGTTTTTTTTTATTTATTGTCTAGTGTTATTTTTATTTACTTATAAATGAAAGGTTTAAGGTTTAAATCTTGTGGGTTAAGAGTTCAAAATGGCAACTTTGCTAAACAGTTTAGCATGTTCTGACTTCATTCAAATACTGTCACATCTTTTGTGTAAAATGCAAATTTTTTTTTTTTTTTGCGAAATATTTCAATGAGCGTTAAGGAAGACTGTCCAAAACATTGTCAAAAATGGGTTCCACCCTAACGAATACCCACGGAAAATCATACGTTAATTTTTAAACTTCAAGAAAAGCCAAGGTGAAAATAATAGATTGAACGACGATTTAAGTACGAATTTATTTTCACCTCCGACTCAAAAACAATGTAGGGTATTCACATGCAGAATGAGGCGAACCTAGGTACATATGACAAGCCAGACCCTCGCACGCAAAACGAGGTGAACCCTTGGGTGCTCAAAAAACGAGTTGGGCTCCACGTCTGGAAAAAATATATTTTGAAGCACATGTGACTTTTTGGCACCCCCAAGAATTTCATCCATTTTTGTACATTTTAGTTAATTTTTCTTTTATTTCTCTTACCATTACAACAAACTATCATATTCATATTCTTTAAAATATATTTTACCGTGCAAAATCTATTGTACACTAAATATACATTTTACATCTATGTATTTTTTCTTATTTTTTTACTTTTCGGCTTAAATATTCTACTAAATATACACTTGTTGCTGAATAAATCGTAAATTCGCTTCCAAATACATTATAAAGATTTCCTTAATGCTAACGGAAAATATTTCGAGAAAATAAAAAAAAATTCGTTTTTCACAAAAAACATGGATTAACACTTACGGTTTTTAGTCAGTTTTGCAAATTCGTACATAAATCACCGTTCAATCTATTTATTTTCACCTTTGCCTCACTGTAAAGTTTTGAAATTTGAGGTGAGACTTTCCGTTGAGATTCTTGAGTGTAGAGCCTCACTACCATATTTTTTTAGTTTTCGGCTAAAATATTCAACTAAATTTACATTTGTTGCTTAATAAACCATAAAACTGCTCACAAATTCCTTAAAAAGTTTAAATTAATGCTTAGGAAAAATATTTTGCGAAAATCAAAAATTTGCATATAAAAAAAAAGGGTTAGGCAGGCTCAACGCACGTAAAACGAATCGAACTCAGCTCCTGCAGAACGAGGCGAACCATGGCCCGCAAAACAAGGCGAGCTCCGCTCACAGAAAACAAGGCGGGCTTCTGGCATGCAAAACGAGGCGAGCTCCACGCACGAAAAACAAGGATGGCTCCGTGCACGGTGAAACAACGTGGGCTCTATAGACTCAAAAAGGGGTGGGCTTCTATCATGCAAAACGATGCGGACACCACACATCCAGAATGAGGCAAACCCAAGCACATATAACGAGCCGAACTTTGTGCATGTAGAACAATGCGAACTCCTAGGTGCTCAGAAAACGAGTCGGGTTCCACACACGGAATTTGAAACACATGAATATGATAGTTTGTTGTAATGGGAAAAGAAATAAAATAAAAATTAACAAAAATGTACAAAAAAACATGGCTGTTAAGCGGGCTAGATGCACAAAAAAGGAGGCAAACTCAGCTCGCACAGAATGAGACGACCCATGGCATGCAAAAGAAGGTAGGCTTCTCTTAAGGAAATGGAGTCGGCCTCTGACACGCAAAACGAGGTGAGCTCCGTGCACAAAAAATAAGGCGGGATACTTGGCACAAATCGAGGCCAGCCCTGCGCATGTAAAATGAGACTGGTTCCATGCATGCCAAAACAAAAAGTTAACGATAAAATCTTAAAAAAAATAAAGAAATAAAGAAATAAAATTTTGAAAATGAGGGATCAGTATGAAGATAGCGACCAGTGCAAGTAACAATCGCTACCACCCTTGCAATTTCAATGAATTTGGGGCGCTACATAATTAGCGACAAATTCTCTTTACAATCGGTAAGTAAGTACCGATTGTTTAATTTTCTATTTTATTTATTGCTTTTTCCTTTTTCCATTGAATTTTTTCTTTCTTCCTACCTTACTTTATTTATATTTATATCTTTTTTTCGAGTGTCTTTGACATGGATTATAAGAAAATTTTCACTGAAAACATATTTTATAGAACATGAAGATGATAATTTGGTGTTATGGTAAGGGAAAAAAGAAAATCTTAATAAAAAAAACATAAAATAAATAAAATTGATGGTTTAGACACAGGTAGATGCAACAGCAACCTAAATCCAATGAGCTCAGGCACTAGCTGCAACCCATACTCATGCCCTTGGAACGCCCAAGGCGCACAGAGGCAGGGTTTAGGATTTATGAGCGTGTGAATAGTAACATGTGAACAGTAGCTAGCCATAAAAATAACATTCCGAGTTCGGCGTGTTTTAGTGCCTAGTGTACTCAAAGGATTTTTGACTCGCCACAGTGCGGTGGATAAATTTGGTTTTAAAAAGGGGTTAATCAAGACGTTTACTATAATTTTCCTGAAAACAATGGAGACTCACAAACAAACAAGTCATGGATTTCCCCTAACCTCAATGACATACAATTTCCATATAATAAATTTCATATTTGAAATCCATACATTAAAATTTTTCAATCACGATATGCATATTCCTCAATACAATTTTGAAAAGATATTTCCCTGACTCTCACAAAGCAAGGAGCATTGTTGGCTTTGTCTCGCCTCCCATTCAAAATTGTGATGAACTTTCCCTTCGAGTTGTATGAAAAGGGCAAAATTGTATTGGATGATCACTTCTTGCGCAAGTACACGACTCCAATAACCACGGAGATGCCAACAACAGCCGCTGGAACAATCCAGTATCGCTTTGTCAAATTGGCAAGCTTCTTGGGATAGCCGGGTGGCTGATTCTCGGAGAAAATCTCTAGCCCTGGAATATCCGAGGAAGTGGTGTCAAGTTCTCCAATACGTAAGGCTTTCATTTCCTCCCTGGCAGTTTTGCTGTGCCCAGCATCTTCAAAATCTTCGGTGGCATCTCGTCCTAATGAAATCGAATCTCAACACGTCAGATTACAAATTTGTGTTTGTATCTACATTGTTGTTTAAAATGATTATCTGAACTGAAACAAAATGTTCGAACAATTGAGAAAGGAAGCTTGGAAATGCACCAGTTGCAGCCAGGAGTACGTCGTCTCCACCAGGGTGGTCGTCCAAATAGGTTGACACATCATACACCTGGGATTAACCAATACACTATGATCAGATCATTCAGATTGACGTCAAATTTTAGTTCTCCAATTCAAAACAAAACAGAGAAATCAAACCAGCAACGAAAAATTAAGTTCTAAATTCGTTATGGCATCGACAATCAAATTGATCATTTCAAAACAGATCAAGACATAATTTGGAGGATGAAAAACCTCCAGCAGTGATGGGGCTGTCCCCATTCTGCATACTCAATATATCCGATATTTAGGAGAAAAAAGATGGCGAGATGCATACCAAATTTGACAGATAAAACTCACATGAATATTAATTCATAAATGCAACAAGCACAGTAAAGGCTGCAAGCATCATGAATAAAACACGACGTATGCTTAAACTAGTCACCGGTTCGTTTGATGGAAAGAGAGTTCTTTAGGCCAATTGTTGGGTACAAAAGCCAGTTACACTTTAGACAGAATACAGCAAGAGTCGCGAATCACAATCAATTACTTATACCACAAGACTACTCATCTGTAATTTAAACAAGATTATGAATAGCAAAAGCACACATGACAGATCACTCCTGATGACAATCCAATCCAACCAAACTGTACTATCTATAGGTAAAAATTTATGAGTGAAGAGGAGGAAGCTTGACCCAGAAACAGAGAAACGCAGAGGAATTACAGCAGTAAAAAGTAAACTATCGATGAAAATATAACATGGGTTTTGCAGGTAGTATTCCAAAGTCTCTTTCTTTGACCTTGTTTATGACCTATAGATTAAGGACACACTGAATCGTCCTGAACACAAACAACCCTAAAAGTTGGAATATTCAAAGTGTTTCTTTTGAAGAAACTCAAGAAATACCTTGCCATCGATGACGACCCAGCAGTTTGTGCTGTGACGCTTCTTGCATTGAATACAGCTTCGTCAACGTCGGCATCTTTCTGTGTTCGCTCAACCAACTTCAGAGATTCTCGTTGCTGCACGTTTCTTCAACCTATACCAGATATTCTCTCTCTGTTGGTTGAATCTTATTCGGGAGGACTTGTATGGTGGTAGAGGTTTTCGGTACAATAATAGGTTGCGTGCGGAGGAGGTTGTTTGACTTTCTAACTATTTCGGCTGAGCCAAAACTCTCTGTATTTAACAAAGAAACCAACTTATAATCAAATAGGATGTTTATTCTTCTTACCTAACGCATCTTCTTGTAAAGATTTTATTAGAATTCTTATCGGGTAGGGCCTTTTCGAAAATTTTACAATAAATCGGCTCATAACGTAGACCAAGAGGTGCACGATGCATGAATCGTGATCCATGCTATGAGCCGGGCCATACTACACTAATTTACAAGGATGAGGTTTGAACTCGAGTGCAAGAGACTGGATGAATTGACCTAACTCACACGTGTGTTAAACAAACTTCAATCACATTTCTACTTGGGAATGCCATTACAAGCAAAAGGAACACAGCTACATGTTTTGTAGCTTAACCTTTTTGTTTGTGAGACAATTAACCATCTTCCATCCAAACTTCAATCTCATTATGCTTGAATCCAAATGCAACAACAAAATATTAGGATAGGTAGCACCACAACTTTAAATTACTGTTGATCAACGTCTACTTTTCAGGGTCGTTGGTTAGCTTCGAAGAGTTTTCTCCAGATCCGTTAAGTTCGTCCCAAGCTTCTACCCAAGTAACCATGGCATCTGCCAGCTTGAGGAAGTATGGGTCGATCTTGCCAAGCTTAGCCTTGACTTGCTTCGAGAGTTCAAGGTAGCATTTCTGAACAGTAGTGCATTCTTTTGTAAGGACTGCAGATTGGAAGAAAGGGATCAGCTCTTCTTGCCAGAAGATACCATTGTACTCCTTTTTGAGGTTGACAAATGGATTGCTGGCTTTGCTGTGCCATATGTAGGGTAGACCAGTCTTGACTCCATATCCTAAATGATCACATATAACCTACAAGCATATAGATGTGATAAACCTTCTCCGACATCAGAGTAAATTGACAAGCAATAGATTCAAACAGAGAGTGCACCTAGAAACGTAGGAGGTATTCGTCAAGAGCTAGAGAAACTATTGCAATACACTTCTCAGGTTATCATCTCGAAGTCTGTAAGTTATCAAACGGATGTTTGAATTTCATGCAAAGTTATCTTAATTCATTCTCGACAACATATAAATCCGACGCTGATCCCTTTCCTAATAATCCTAACGACAAGAAAGTTTAACCTTACGAACAACAATCCAATTCAATGTCACGATTGAAGTGCTAAATTCCCCTAGAAAAAGTATGTAAGTACAAAAAGATAAAGAGGGTTAAAGATACAGAACTAAATAAGCAATTCAAATTACCTTCATGCACCAGCCAGCCCACATATCATCATATCTTCCAATTGGCTGACCATCACCCATGAGTCCGAAGTACATTGCCGGTCCAATCAGTTGACGGTTGAAAGCCAAGTTCATACCACACATAGGAAATAGAGTTCCCTTGGGTATTGTCAGAACTGCATCAACAAACCTGAAAACATTTTACCAAGAAATGAACACACAATTACGAAAAAAGGGCTTTCCAGTGGTTATTAGTACAGTTTTTGTGTTATTTAGGATCATTCATTATACCTAGTGTTTCTTTCCAGAGGCTTGGCAAGCTGGGTGGGAGCATCATAGTCCGGGATGTTGAGCCAGAGACCATGAGAAACTGCGGTTGGAACACCCTCACGGAGACTAAAAGGATATCCGCGTACAAAGTCTGCACCTTCTCTGTACGGATCATATAAAGTCTTGAAAAATAGAGGAGTTGATGGATTTAACAGGTTCTTTATATGTTGTTCAGGTGCATTGATCTCTTTCCCAGATGGGTCTTTCGCAACCTGCATACAAAGATACAGATTTCAACAAATGCGAGATTTCGAAATTTTTCGCAGTAACACGAACAACGTTACGTATAATTCATACCAACAGATAAACACAAATTGGACAAACGTGAAATTACATAACACATCAAAAACTTGTTTCCATAAAACACAAAAAACCCAGATCAAAACCAAAATGCTTAAGTTATATGGTGTAAACTCCACAATCCCAATTAAAAAAAATTAAAAAAATTAAAAAAACCATCGCAATTTCATCACTCGGAAATCCAAAATTTGACAAAAATTGACAAAACGCATAAAAACCCCGAACCCCATTTCCTAAAAAACTTCAAGATCCATCCGGTTGAATCTAAAATCTCATTTTTTTAGAGAGGGAGAGGGAGAGAGAGGGATGTTAATTCTTACAAAGCAATCGTCGTCAATGGTAAAGATGTACTTCTTCTTCGAGACCAAGTACCCAAAGCAGCGACAAGCAGAGTCCTTGAAGGAAATGCAGGAGGCCTTGGGACCCAGAATTCGATTAATATCGTTGCGATTGAAGAGCTCGTAGTCGAATCCGTCAGGGACCCTGACGGTCCGCGACGGATCGCCGTCCTGGACGATGATCAGGTGGTAGGGCTCGAAGTACGGCCGCCACATCTCCAAGAAGTCCAGGTTTCGAATCGTCGGGATTACAATGTCGAGCTCGTCTTTCAGGATCGGCGTCGGTTTTGCGTCGGAGAAAGCAGCTCCTCCCGCCATTGCTGGCTCTTGGTGGCGGAGCAGAGAGGCACTACTGTTACAGAAGAAACGCAGATAGTAAGAAAGAATCGGGTTCGACTTACGATGTTACGAGGAAAGCGGGATTTGTCTTTGACTCTTTTGACTGTTTATGTATGGTATAGGTGGACGGAAAGGTCACGTCGATTGTGCGTGGAAGGGTAATTTGGTCAATTTCATAAGTTCTGTAAGTTGCAGAATCCGAACTGGACTAGTCCATTTGTAGTGGGCTTCCAGTGTGATCCATATTTAAAAAAAAAAAAAAAAAAAGTTAAAGAAAATGATTTGAAAATTTTAAATTTTAACGATAAAGATAAAATAAATGATAAATTGAATAATACCAGAGTTAACTTGTTAGTATAAAAATATGGTTTTTCGTTAAGATAAACAGTACCAAAAGCTTTCGTTAAGGTTCCCTATTTTTAACTATGATGCTTAATCGGACTTGCTCCTTTATAAATTTTTTTTTTGGTAAAAATAATAATAATAATAATATTTTTTTTTCCACATGCCTTGCATAATGGAATTGGATCCCATCCGGATCCATTCTATGGGGATCCCTCTTAGCGATTCATCGTGTATCGTGCAATCAGAAATTATTTATCTTTGTTTATTTAAAATTAAACACAAATAGTATCTGACGAAAACTTATCGTACGATGTACGATGAACTAGGATGTGTGAATCCTTATAAAGTGAATCTGAAGAAGATCCTCTTCCTTGCATAATTACTTGGATGGGAGCCCACTGAATCAAGAAATCGGTTTGATTGTCTTTTTTATTTTTTATTTTTTTAATAAAATGATAAATTTAATATATATATATATAAAAGACATCTTTCAAATTTTTACCAAAAAAAAAAAGACATCTTTCAAATAATTTAAATCGAAGCAATTGGATATCCAATTTATGTTTAAGAAGGACTGAGACGTGGCCCAGAATCCTACTGAAGGCAGCAGTTGGAATTTTCTCGGGTGAAATGTCTCACCAATCTAGACCAACTCTATCAACAAATTTTTCACTGGGATATTCTTCTAATGCAAGCAATTGGATATCTGATTCATACTTGAGAAGGCATCGACAATCTCTCATTTTCATATCACCAATATTTTGTTCATACACGTGTCTTTCATTTTCATTGTGGCAAGTTTTTGTTTCAGAAAATTGTTAGGCACTTCCAAATTCTCATTATGCACTTCAAATTTTCTATATTTAAAAGAAAAATACATTTGTGTGTGCACAACAAGATTTTTAAAGTGCTAATAACAATTCCATTGTGTTTATTGAGTAATCAGGATGTCTAAGAGCAAGATTATCGACAACCATCGTGCTATTCACACACCCTTTTTACCTCACACACGCCCTTATTAATTTTTTGTCATTGATCTTCTTTAATTCATTCAATCTGACGACTGAAAGTTGGGAGGGATGTGTGAGCAATAAAAATGGATGTATGGATAACATTACCCTATCAACGATCCCAATTAATGGGTTTTTGTTTAAGATTAAGATTATCAACAAACCCTATTAATCATGCTGATAATCAAACACAGAAAAGTCATCATACAACAGATGACCATCCTTATAGTGAACACGGTGATAGCAGTCATCGCAGAAGACGGGTTCTCACGAGCCCACTGGTCGTCGGCCGTCACCCTTGTCGCTCTAAATACTTCACAAGCATTACATTTTCGTGCAACCGACTTCAACTGAAATAAGAGCAATGGTTAAGCTGCCTTGTTTCGTATGTCTTGCGGATGAAGCAATCTCATGTCTCTAATTACGATTGTATGTCTGCAATCTCCCTGTTGACAGTACAGATATTCAACGTCGAGTCGGAATTTGAAGTCACAAACCCAAGTCTTGTGCATGTCAAGGGTTCTGAAACTTGGCAATTCAGAGCTCGCGACATCATTTACAGTTGCTTTTAGCTTCTTCTTTTGTGACATTCCGGTTACAAGGCATTTCTATTTTCTGAAAGCCTCGTCATTCGAGTTTCTAAGCCAACAGAGTACAGGTTCGCTGTAATCTACTGCAAATGGATCCCTAAGATCGTTGCAAAATGTCTTCGATAAGGAAGTATCCCGAAGGATCATGTTGACCGGCCTTCTGCATCGCATTGTCTGTTGAGCAGTAGATCTTATCCCTCAGTTCGGTTAAAGTTTGCTGTCTAAGAACCAACAACTCTCGGATCTTCATCCGTTTTCGCACGTTATGGTAAACCCCAATTGAAAGAACAACTTCTGGATAGTGCACAGGCATGGAGTAATCCTGAATGCTGGCTGACATTTTTATCTTCACAGTTGAACTTGCATATCTTAGGGTTCATCTTATCATAAACTGCCCTAGAGGACGTAGCGGCGTGATCTGCATGGATATTCGAATTGGGGTTTGAATTGAATGAATGCAGCGTCTCACGGCTGCTTTGTCTTCGTCTTGCTTCTATTTGATTCTTTTTATACGCCCCACCTTTGCAATATAAGTTTCGTCCAGAGCTTGGTTATAATATTTTCCTCGTTTTCTCTTCTTGGATTTCTTTTCACAAGTTGTATGGCTTGATGTCTCAGAATCTTGTGCTCTCCCTTCTTGTTCATCGTCCTCAAACGCTACCTTGATAACCATGTCCACCAGCTCCTTATCAGTGAAGATCTTAAGCTCGTCCACCCAAATATCTTTGTTGGAAACTTGGGACGAATGTGAAGATACTTCGGCCTCTAAATCCTGGATTTCTTAGATAATGGAAGGCTGAAACAAAGGACGCTGGTGAGGCGACCTACCAGATTGGGGACGTATATTGGCCCGCCTCTGAGAACTGAGAGCTCCTCCTCTTCCTTATCACAGCCATTGCTGTTGTTAGCTTCAACACCGCCTGCACTGCCGTTCTCTGTCATGGTCATTTATCTGTTAGGGGAAGTCTAGGGTTTCTGTGTGATAGAGGCAGAGATTATATTTTTTCTGTTGGATTAAAAGGTTTCCTAGTCGGACTTTACATGTTTTTCTTGTTCTTATAGGATTTTAATTACATATAGGGTGGCTTTTGCTTTGAAGTGGTCTTGCTGATTCATTCTTTGCCGACCCTTGATGAATTAGCCAATTAGCCGACGCCAACGATCATGTTCCGGCTAATCATCTTCACGAAAATGTTCCCATGGATTACGATGATCATGCTCCGGCTAGGGTTTCGAAAAAACTTGAGAGTGCCCGACAAAGATAGGCTGATATAATGCAGAAATTGTTGCCCCCCACAATTTTTTTCCGTGACTAGTGTAAGATACGCTGATACATATATGGACTACTTTCATGCATCAAGTGTAAGATCACAAAAAGCTTACTTGTTTGCTTGTTAGTTTACAGATTGTTTTTCAGAGTGCATATAAACCAGCAATTGGTTGTCACAAGCTACGGCCACAGCACCCGACCTCGAGTCATCGGTAGCAATACAAGAAACACTGCCACCTGATACCATCACAAAACATAGTGTAAAAACCATCAGTTCAACAAAAAAATAAGTAAAATGATTCATCAGTTTCGTCTGAACCATGACTATCATCTATAAAATATTAGGAATCTGAGGCAGAATGAAGCAATCAACCAGAAGCAAAAGCACAGCAAATGTAAGTCATATACTGATGCATGTTTCACTAATGAAATCTGCCGTGGATGAAAGGCTGTTTCTAGAACCAATTATTGTAGGGTTCATAGTTCGACAACGTCTGCTTTCTGACATTATTCTTTAAGATAGTAATCGCGGATGCATACCGTTAAAATGATGCGTATCGCCAAGTTTAGTTCCTGTTGATAACTCCCACGTATACACAAGTCCATCACTAGTACCACAGATCCCTTGACCAGCCGATGCACCAACAACAGCAGCTCTGTACAGAGAGTTTAAAAGTTAAAACAGCTGAATTCTCAATTCTGGAAAGGTTTGTACCCTCTCATTGTTTAAAAATAGTAATGTCCAATAATCAGCAATACATTCTAATCATCAGAGAAACACCTGTAGACAGGCATTTCAAGTTTATCTTTACCAATGTCTAATCCTTGAGACTTTCCTCGAAAAAAGCAGAAATTTCTACTCTACTTGTTCTAAGACCAATAACTGAACTGAAATAGCATAGAAAATACCAGATTAATATGAAATCAGTCGATTAGTTATTGGCAATAACTGATCTCAATTTCATAAAGTTCAACGCCCCGAAAAATAGTTGAAGAATTCCATTCCAGTGCACGAAATGGTCAACACACCTTGGATCCAATGTACTTCCGAATATCATCGTATTTTTCACCATTAGAGCAAGCCTCCACCTTCCCACTGGGTTTAAGTCACAATCACCGGACATATAGTCTTGACTATCAAAATCAGAAGATGATGAGACAAGAAGCCAGACAGCAAGGTCTTCCCCCTCCAAGGAAAATTGGCCATCACATGTGGCTGGCATCATTTGCTTGAGGTGTTCTTCTATATCAGAGTAGCCGGAAACAGGGCACTGTATTTGCCAAGTAAACAAACTGATAGGAATGAATTGACAGACTGAAGTGCTTGATGCAGAGAACGTTGACACGAGGATGCGTTTAGAAATATCCCTGAAAGAAAATGCCGTTGCATGTTACTACTAATCAATTTTACATAGAATGAAATTGATTGCCCAAAATTTTTATATTAAATTAGGTCAATAACAAACATATAACCTATTATACACAAAATTCATATAACAGGCGAACTGAAAGCTGATAGAATCAGACAACAGAACTAATGGCTGGAAACTTTTTATCTAAATAATCCAGATCAGGTAACACAATTAGGACCAATTATCAAGCCTATATGATTCCACATAACAGTGAACCAGTGATATTTTACTTTATGAAAGAAGACTCTTATGTGCGGTAGGCCTCCTCAGTAGTTTAAGAAAGGCATACCATAGACTGAATTCACCACAACCATTATGGCCAACAACTATATGAGTACAATTTGGAATTCCCTTCAACTCCACTATTCCAGGGGAGATGCAATCTTCGGCTGGCAGAACATAATTCTCTATCCGTGCACTGCAAACAAGGAATTTGAAGCCCCATTAAAATTTGTTTAACAGAAGATATGGAAACAACTCGAAACAGCAAATGATTGTCGGCAAACATGAAAATCAGTAACGCAATTTGTGGTGCACCATCAGATTTAATCGATTGGCTAGGAAAAAAGGGGAAAAATATCTCAGAACACAAAGTGTGCACATGGCACGACTTACAAATAGACAATTGCGTAAGGTTATAGGCTTATAGCAAGTGCCACGTTTCCCCACTGAACTAGTGGTTGATGTATTAAAGGTAAATCTAGTACAAAATCTGCACCAGCAATCAAATACCTGGACTTTTGACACAATACTCCCACTCTATTGAAAATAACACTTACAAAGTTTGACACCCACACTTGTATTAGAGTTGTTGAAAGAAAGGTTTTAGATACTCACCTCCACATTGAGTTCATAACCCACAGATGCAGTCTCCCACTTTCTCCAACAGCAACAATATTGTTGGGTTTACAAACCAATATACATTCTAAACTGTCTACTGCTTTCAATCTTGCCACCACTGAAACATAACCGAGTTTTACTTCCACAATCTTCACTGTATTCTCCTCTGAGCAGTTTGACGTACATGTGGAGCATGAACAATCAATACTCCCCTGCCTAAGAATATTTAAAGGAATCCTTATTAGTAACTTTAATCCTAATTTACGACATTACTTTTTAAAAATCTGCATAGATGGTTAACCTGCAGTAAGGTGTTTTAATGCTGTCAAGTAAAACAAGACATCGCCCATCTGGAGTGAATTGCAAACTGGATCTTTCCAAAGAAATCTGGCAAAGAGTAAACACATATGTCAAAAAAATTGATAATAAAGCAAACAAGTCTACCAAGCCAAATGAATACAAGAACTTACTTTACCAAAGTAGTCTTTTCGCATGGGCCATGTTACGGATGTGTGACCAACAAAAGAAGGGCATCCAACACGTGGTCCCTCAATTTGTATCTTGTAGATGAATAGGCTTCCGTCCTTGTCAACCAGATGGCCACATAAAACACAAACGTAAGTTTCAGTCCCCTTTGCACTCAACAATGCTGACAAAACAGGACTTTGATGGGAATAACATCCCACAAACTCAAGATTGCCCGCTAGTTCGTTATTAAATTCCATACTGTGAGACTTCGAGTCTGAATGATGTGGAATACTATTGTGATCATGAATGATGCTCATCCCCTGTTTCTGAGATGTTTCAGAGTTGTTTAACTTGAGGAGGTTCTCGTGTTCAACCACATCCTTGTCAACATGGTTTTCTACACGTGAAACAGGCAAATCAAGTGAGTACGAAGTATCTTTTTCTCCAGAGGCAACAAATAATGCTTGATCTTGTAATGCAGCAGGAACACTACTGTTTATGGGACCTTTAGATATTGTGGAAGGTTTCTCTGCATTCAAACAACTGGAATGTCCCCCAATCTTGGCTTCAGCACAGAATGAATCTATCTTATTTGAAGTGTCATCAGAAGAACCCATTTGCAAAGTCTCCAACGCAAGCAAAGTCTCTGTGGAAGGGTATGATTCAGGCACATAAATATCACCATTATTTCTGCATACTATACTCTCTGAGAACGGAGCACTGTAGTTTCCTTTGTGAACTTTCCTCCTGGTATATACTAAGTTTGAAACTTTAGTAAACGACTCATTTCCAATTTCTGCAACAGTTCTCTTATCAGCATTTTCATTCTCTGATGTTTTTGAAGAATTCAACATGCCTCTTTGGTTATCATCAATTACATCTGTCGTTGAATAACCAGAATCAGTACTTGAGTTAGCTAGAATTTCATAAGAAACAGTGCACATAGAGTTGGAAAAAAAAATTATGGAGTTCGGATCACTAATTTGTTCATAACCTGATAATAGAAAAAAAAAGTACCAGAGTAAAGAAATTGTAACAAATTGTCACAACTCACAAGGCGAAGAAACTAAAATGTCATGTCATTTTATCTAACTTACGAGGCCAGTAGAAATAGAAGGCGCTTCATCTCAACAACTAGACTGAAAATGAGTACTTTAGATAGACATATCCCAGAATTTGGGAACCAAAATAAAATTTAACTGAAACAATTGGTGTAAAAAAATTACCTTCAGGGAGATTAACTGAAGTTTCATTGCTTTGCTTAGATTGGATAACACCGAGTGAGCATCCATCCCTATTAGCAAATTCATCCCTGATTTCTTCAGAAACGACTCTGTTATGAGGAGATGTACAAACTGGTATAGACCCAGATATGTATGTGTCACATTCCTCAAGCCTCCCAGTAGAATCCATGCATACATCCTTATAGGGAAAGATATATTTGCTTCCATTGATCTCAAGATGATTATCTAAAGATTTTTTATGCTTATTAACAGAAACAACTTGCCCATAACTGTTGAGAAGGCATGCATCATCAGAACTATCTTCATCAGCTTCAGCCTTATCAGAGGAACATATCATGTGGTTGACTACACGGTCACCATATTGATCACCCTCTAAACTGTCAGGAACAATAGACCTTATTGGAACAATTGAACCAAGATCGCTATTTAGGATATACATCCCTTCTTCCTCAGCATCTTTAGTTGCAGAAAGCATTACACCTACAAGTATAAAGAAAAGAATAATCAACCAACTATAAAAGGGCCGAGCGTAAAAATAATAACGTTCAATAAAGTACCAGGGGATGGAGCACTGGTTTCATTAATTTCCTCTTGAGATTTCACCATACAACGCAGAATTTCTGAAGGGCTAACAGTACCCTTTTCCTTTCTCGAACCCTTCTTCAGCAAAGGAATGGCTTGTGGAAGAAGAAATGCCATCATTGACTTGGCCATTTCTTGTCCAACTGAATCAAAATCATTAATTTCAGAACTTGCATTTGGTTTAGAAGCGTCTGTTTCTTGTTCTGGGTGTGATTCAGTCACCAAACCTTCAGAAATGACCACATTCAAGGCACTTCTATCCTGGATAGTTGAAGCAGATTCAGAAGTATTATCTGCATTTAATGCCGAAATAGTGGAATAGATTATCAATTACCAATACTTGAAGCCACCATCTGGGGTGCTCACAATGGAATGGCATACTATGAAACAAGCGGATATTTAATGATTACCTTGTGTAAAATCTAAGGTATCAGGAGCACAAAGATCAGTAAAAGCTTCGGAATCTTTTGGTATTGTAGAATCCATATTTTTTTCTTCTGGTGCCATCAGGTCGAAATCTTGATACCTGTCATGCTGTAGAGTATGTCATTCAACAGAAAACCGACTACAGAACCATAACATAAGCAAAACTGAGGACAAATGGACAACTTTTCTGAACAAGCTTAGAGAAGCCTAGTTTGGACTAAGCACAGTGATGTGAACAAATATTTAAAGATATGTGAGAATGTGTGTTTTCAAAAGGTTTCCACGGATATGTGAATCAAACTGGAATCAACAAAATAGTGAAGTGTTCTCAGCTTCCTATGGGGTTTTGAGGGAAGATGAATAAAAAGGGAAATGAGCTCACAGGTTTTTCTTCATCTACAGGCAAGTTGCTGGCTAACACAGTAGATTTACAACTTCCAGAACCAACCAAAAGCCTGGCTTCTTCATGGGCAGAATCCTTCCTGAGATGATTGGAGAAGCAAACAGAATCCAGTGGTAAACTATCTTTGGCGGAAAAGTCACTCTCTTCGTGATGAGCAGGTACTAAATGCACTAATGGTGGCGAGACTTTTGGATGTGATTCTGTCAGCAACCCTTCAGGAATGACCACCTTCAAGGCACTTCTATCCTGGATGGTTGGAGCAGAATCAGAAGTCTTATCTGCATTAAGACGACAAAAATGAAAGATGATGATCAATTACCATTACTTGAAGCCACAAGCTGCGGTGATCACAGTGGAACTACAGAGTATGAAACAAATGGAGAGTTAAGATTACCCTGTGTTAAATCAAGGGTATCTGGAGCATAAAGGCCAACATCAGTAAGACCTTTGGAATCTTTTGGCACTGTAGCATCTACATTTTTGTCTTCTAGTTCCATTGGATCCGCATCTTGAGACCTATCAAGCTGTAAGAAGTTGAGAATGTCTCAATCAACAGAAATTCACTACAGAACTGTGAGTCTGACACAAGCAAAATTGATGACGATGGACATCTTTTCTAAACAAGCATAGAGAAGCCTAGTTTGAAGTAAGCAGTGATGTAAGCAAATAAATATTTGGGCATATGCGAAAACTTGTGTTTTCAAGCATCTACAAAAATATACGAATCAAAAAGGAACCAATAAAATAGTGAAGTATTTTCAGCTTCGTTTGGGGTTTGGGGGGAAGATGAATAAGAACGGAAAATGTGCTCACAGGTTTATCTTCATTTGCAGACAAGTTGCAAGCTAGCCCAGTAGATTTACAATTTCCAGAACTTGTAAAAAGCCTTGTGTCTTTATGAACAGCATCCTTCCTGAGATGATTGGAGACGCCAGCAAAATCTAATGGCAAAATATCTTTGGCTGAAAACTCACTCTCTTCTTGATGAGCAGGTAATGGTGGCAATACCTTCGGATATTTACAAATGTCATCTTCATTCACAGCATTCTTCCCATTATTATGATATCTCTTCTTCCCTTTTGAAGCCTCAGCTACAGATGCCAGATATTCAGGTCTGCTTCTTCTAATGCTAGCCGAACTGAATGAATTCGAATTTACAAGTTCACGTCTCCTACTTCTCTTCCCTGTGATTCGTGGTGTTGCCACGAATGAACATGGCTCTGGGGAATGATTATCGACATCTGTTCCAGAGGCCCTGTTACAGAAGCTCAAAGGTAACAAACTCCTTTCTGCTGTTCCATTAACATTTGCTGCCATCTCCCGAAGTAACCTCTGGACAAATGGATTTTTGAAGCCAAAAAACTGCATTTAAAACACAAAAAAAATCAATCTTCTGAGTTACTATCATTTTCTGTTTGATTTATTTCAGCAAACATGTGAAGAATGAAGTAAAATAGAAAGGAAATCCTATGCTTCTCTCGCAGACAGAATGGTTAAATAATAAATATCATCCTGCATAGAGGTTGACCAGATTCCGAAAAGGCGCCATTCCAATGGACGAGATCAACTAAGGTTGTACAACAATAAAATAACCTATATCAGAAGGACTAGTTTATGGAGAGTTGAGTCATGAGTTGAAATTAACTGAACATGTAGAAGATGACTAACACAATAAGTTGTCACATAGCATAGTTTACTGTGTCACTAGTGAATGTGTTTCAGATGAACCAAAATCTTAATGTTGCTAAGGACATTTATGTTTTTCATGGTAATTAACTTAGACATTTTTCTTTCTTGCTAGGAGTGTCCACAGAACAAAGTAACAACAAAACCCAATTGCTTACAATAAAAGCAATTCCGAAGTACACTACAAACGAAAAAGGAATCAAATTCTACCTCCACACCATCAATCTTGCATGAAAACCTCTTCCCGTGCCAAATCTTCAACCGGGGAAAAAATGTCTTCTGAAATTTCTCCCATGCCATATCTGGGGTTTGCCCAGAACAGGATTGTCCATCAGCACAAATAATCTGCACATTTAAAAAATTACCTTTCCATTCAAGCATAAAATCAAAATATGCAACCGAAAAACTGAATGTCATTAAGATATCATTAAACAATCAAAAGCTGCAGGGGTTTGGCTACAAACCGAAAATAAAGGTCCTTTAGGACCTTCTTGAATCTCCATCTTATATGTGCTCCCATTGTGAGCTCGAACCGCCTGATACCCAACCGGATACGGATACCGATCTTTCCCCTACAAAATTTCAACACAATTCAACAAAATTTCAAAGATAGCATGAATTCATGTTAAAATTAGGATTATACTGAAAATAATCACCAACTTAATAGTCTTATAATACTTTATCACTAAACTAATTACTCATCCTAATTTAATTCAATCAATCAAATCTTACAAACCCTAACCTAAACTCTAGATTTTCGAAATTAAGAGGAGGGAAAGACGAAAATCGAACCCGGGAGGAGCTCCAGTACTTCTTGTCCCAAGGTCCGGTGTAGAGGGAGCCGATGGATGTGATTTCGAGATCGTCTGGCTTCTCCGCCGCTCCACTGGGTTTTGTTTCTCCGGGGACTTTCGGAGACTTCGTCATCTTTTAGGTCTGAGCTTTCGAAAAGGCGACAGTAAATTAGCGGCAAAATATTTAATTTATATTTTTCAGAGAAAGAGAGGGAGGAGGACGTGTTTGTGGCGGGAACGAAAACGAGAGGGCTTTTGGAGATTGAAGAAATTAAAAGAGATAATTACATTTCATACATTCCAGGTTTGAGATATTTTTCAAATTGGGCCATAAAGTTTCGGAAATAGGAAATATCCCAGACCTTTCTTTAACTATTCAACCTGCTCCTCGAAGAAAGGTAATGAATTTATATTGTATCAATTCATATTTTTCTAAGGAATTATTTGAATATTCATTAAATTGATAATCTGATGAAAGTGAAATCCGTAAATAGGTTAGCATGTAAGTCATATTTGTACTAAATTAATTAAAAACTCATTAATTTAAGAATTAAACGATCAAATAGATAAAAAGTGTAATTCATACAATAATAAAATCTTATGGTGCAATGTGAAATAACTAAAGCCCATATGACACATTTTGAAAATCACTACATATTTGAGGGTAGTTAGCCGTAATTAAAATTTTAAACCACCTGAATTTGTATTTTGATATGTGACCCTGCAATGTGATTGGCCAATGGGTGAAAACGAGAAAAGCCTGTTTAGAAGAACCATTTGATTGGTGGGTGACTTTTCATTGGGTGACCGACAGTAAGAGAAAGTTCATAAAAGTCGAGGCCGAATATAAAAAAGGAAGCGCCGTTGCCGGGGATCGAACCCGGGTCACCCGCGTGACAGGCGGGAATACTTACCACTATACTACAACGACATTGTTGATAAAGTATAATTCGTCTTTTTAATTAATCTAATTGGAACGAAAAGCTCCCATTCTCTCCATAAGTACAAACGATCGGAATCCTACAATAAATTTGAAAAATAATAAATAAAGAAACATATATAATGGAAATCTTAATCAAAACTATGAAAAACAAACCAAATCTACCAAATTGCGAACGCCAAATCTAGTAGATAAATTTAGTAACTTCCAACACTCTTAACCACTTATTTTGGTGAACGAACTCAAATTCACTAATGCTAAAGTCTCTAGTATTTGTGTCTACTTAATTATAGGTGAGATGACTAACGCTCAACTTGCTTGGATGCGAGTTTGACATATAAATCGTTTTGTTTTGGTTTTTTACGGTATTTCCTGTGTTTTGTTTTGATTTTTTAATGTTGCATTGTATCTTGTTTTCTTGTCAATATTACTCGTGTAGAATCACAAAGTATTTTGAAATTTACTCTAAATCCTTTAGTTTTACATGATATACTGAGCCAAGTCTCTTCTACACCAACAGGCCACAAACATGTAGTTTGTCCGTCATTTCTAAGGCTACGTACGATGTAATTTGTTTGTTTGGACTTTATTATATAAATATTCTCTACCTTCTGACAAAAAGAAAAGGCCACGACCATGAAGATAAAGATATTGGACATGGTAGGAAGGTGTTCATCGCCATATACTACTATTTTTCAATTGATAAAAAGCGATGAAAAAAGAAAGAAAGAGAAAAAAACAAATTGTCCTTGGCTCAAGTAATTGCCCATTGTCGTCGTACTAGGTATGTGCCAGGTTAAGAAATTGCTGATGGCCACTTTAATCCTTTGTGAGTTGCTTAGTTTGGATAATTTATTGATCACTCATGCTTAATTTAGGTTGTATTGTGTATAGTATGAGGAAAGTTTAGTTAACATAGATTTCCTTACCATTTCGATTGACTCACATAAATCAGCTCATACATGTAAAAACTGATAGTTAATTAATAAACACGGATATATGATTACTTTTATAAGTAGGTTGTTGGGCCTCGTTTTCATCATATATGGTTAATGGCAAGCCAGAAAATTACTAAGATAGAGGTCTTAAAATAGAAGCTTCCAAAAATTGATCATACTTTAACTTATAATTGTCAATTTATAATTTGTATTTTGCAAAAATTCATTCCAAATCAATCAATTCAAAAATCCTAAAAATCTCATTAAGCCCGGATGGGAACAATATTGATATGATTGATTTTGTGATACAACCAAGAGCGATGAAGGGTGCCGGCCGAACTTGAACACCGGAAAAGCTTTAAGTTAGAAGATATGAAGTTTGGGTGGATAAGGCATTTTCGTGTTGATAAGTCTTCAACATGTTTGAGAATTAACATGCAAACTTGTCAATCATATAAAACTCCAAAACCAACTGTGTACCCTGTAGGCAAAAGACACGGGTACGCGGATTGGACAAACCCTAGTTTTTTTCTTGGTCGAAGATCGGAAACCCTAGCATGGGTAATCCTGTAGCTACAACTCTGATACCGATCGGTTAATCAAAACCCTAACAAAAACTTTTAAAGTGTCAGAGAATGGACTAATAAATATAAGTGCGTATTATTAAATGAATCAACGTAACAACTAGGATGAGAGAGAAGGCGCCCTAAAGGTTAGGGAAGTGTACACATGAAGACAACCACATCTAGGTAGCTGGAGCCTAGAAAGATATGGTGCTGAGATGGGTCTAATCTGAATTTCCCGATAGAGATAGAATTTGGAGGTGGCCATGCATCCAATGATTGTGTCCAAATATGTTAAGGAAGGGAACCACAAGTTGGATTGGAACAAGATCGATCATACTCATGAGTCATGACGACCTGAAGAAGAAATTCTCATCTCATGTCATATTTGTCACCAATTTACTACAAGTAATTTACTTTTTGAACACACCCCAAGTATTTATTAGACTATAACGATAACATAACTAAATCTTTGTTACACGAAATAAAGAATCTCTCAACCAGAAGCCAGAAGGGTATGGTCTGGTAAGTGGTGGAAATTTGGTAAGGTTCAAAGATGACATGGGAATCTCGTGCGGCGTCCAATCCACATACAAAGGGCTATCATGGAGAAGCAGAAAGACGCACAAGAGAGAGAGGGCTGCAGCCTGCAGAGGCAGGCATGCAATTTACTCCCATGGAAAGGACTAAATTAAGTAGAAAATGCAGGCATGCAGAAAATTGAAAGGAAAAGGAGACCTTGGGAAAATAGTTTTATACACGAGCAAAGAAAGCTGGAGATTCAAGTGTAAAAATGGCTTTATTTCCTGTTTGGGAAACCGAGGGAATCGTCCCATCACATAAAAAAGACGCAGATATAATTATAAACAACCCATGTCCTGGCAAGCGATTTGCCTTTTGCTATCTCCTAAATTCAATATTCACACTGTGGACTGGTGAGTGAGGAAAGTGACATGTGATTTCAGCACTGGTCTCTTTCAGGTTTCCAACTTTGGCATTGCACCCACAAAAGAAGGAAGGGATGACAGGACCTCTTCTCTTCACTACTGGAGTACTACTATAGCTATGCTATGTTTACCTTTTCAATTTTTTCTTTGATTTATTTCATTGATTCATTCACCTTCATTCAGTTCTAACTTTTCATTCATTCAACTCATTAAATTTCTAGCTGCCTGGTTACTGGTTGGCTCCAAATTCCAGTTCATATTTACTACAGGCTAGATAGGTTGTCGTCGCATTGCATGATTAGGGTTTATAGATGCATGAACAATACTCGCCAAATTTATTTACCATGCAATCTGTTATATGTGTTCACATTAGCATCTTACTTGTTACAATATAAACGAAGCTATTTTCTCAATTTATCTAATCTCTTACATGATGTGGAACTCATGAGATTCTGGGACAGTGGAGATATTAATTCTATGTGACAATGCGGATAATAGTTGGTCTTAGATGTATATTATGTCTAATGTTCATCAACTAGCTATCTCTCTCTTATCGGAAAAAAATAGCTATCGCTCTTGAGATACTTTCTTATGTTTGTTGAAAAATGTCCAATTTAATTTGAATCCCCACAAAGTTGTACCCTAAATTGAAAGAATAATACTTGGTTACTCAAAAAATAAGTAGGAGTTTCTACTCAAAACATTCGTTGCCGATCTATATAACTTCGTATTTATGATCATATTATAAATCATTTTATAAAGAGCGCTTCTGCAAAAAATCAATTAAAACTAAGGTCGTTTAGTCCTCGAATTATATAAAGTAGATGAACAAAATTGTCAAAACCATGATGAACTATCTATGTATTTGTTACAATAAATTGACTAAACGACTTTAGTTTTAATTCATTTTTTTGCAGAAATGATATTTACAAAGTGATTTGTAATATGAACAGTTTCGATCAAAAGCACAAACATTTGTAATTCAAACATGAAGAGTTTTAAGAAGAGTTATTACTCATCGTTGAGTAACCAAGCATTGTTCAAATTGAAAAATAAAATTTCCCGACAATATTTTCATTTTGTGAATTGTCCTAGGTTCCTATAGATGTCAATAGGCAGTAGGGTATAACACAAAAAATGGCTAAATGTTATTTTCCAAATTGTTTCTCTGGTGGTCTTGTTGTGTAGCAATCTTTTGGATGGGACATGTCCTCTATTGTGGGATACTGCAGGGTAAATAGTATATATAATATACATGGGGGTGATTAAATCTATATACTTTAATAGTTGAGATGTAATCAGATTAATATAACTTATTTTTATAATTTAAATAATTATTTATTGAAAAGAAAATTCTTAATTAAAATTTTATTTTCTCTCATCATATGAACTGTGTTTCATTAATCCCAACCTCCATTATTAATTTCTCATTCCACTATCTCTTCTCCAGTTCTGTCGTCCTATGCATCTTTTTCCATCTTTTTTCTCTCCATTCTCTTCCCTGCTATCTCATTATTTGTTTCTCCTTCCTTTTTTTTGCTAATCTTGATAAGTGGTGGAGCCAATATGTGATCCACCCTTGACAAATCTCTACATATCATAGTAATTGTTAACATTGTTAGCATAAGTCTTAAACAAATATTGGCAAGAATAGACATGTTCTTGCCATATGCTAAATGAAATGGTCCAATGAAGTTTTTTTTTTTTTTTTTTTTTTTTTTCAGTCGAAATCATGATCTCATTATTTAAAAACTCTGACTCCACCACTGATCGATCTTGATAGTCGCATAAGTACATTGTACAAACTACAAAGTACCAACCAAATCCTGCAAAACACTAATATCTATTTCAACTTATATCTACACTACAATGAGAAATTTACTTATACAATTTTTTTTCTTATTGGGATTTTCTTAAAATCCTTGTCTTTGGCCCATTCCGTTCAAAATTACTCAATCAAATTTATATATGCACATCATTCATAGGTCAACATAATAAAACCTCAACTATTTGAATTTTAAATTGCAAGATGAGAACTTTGCAATCCTCTAAAAAATCATTTACCGTATATACTTTTTTTCTGTATGTACTCTATGTTTTTTTTTTCTTTTCTGTTGGTAAACGCCAGGAACGTCATCACATTTTCTGGACATTGCAAATAATTTCTGGCATTAGTGTACTCATTTCAGAGGATCACAAATGGAGAAGAAAGAGACAGTCTAAGATATGCAGAGGACGAAAGGAAATAAGGGAGAAGAAAGATTAAGATAGAATTAATGAGATAGGAGAGAGAATAAAAATTTCAATTAAAACGTTTTGTTTCGAATGTATAATTATTTAATTAATAATTCGCTTTATAAGATTGCATCTCTACCATTCAATAAAGAGATTTTCAATGCATACGGGACATGGAGTAGTATGTCATTATGCAAATGGAGGAACCCTTAAAGAAAAAAAAAATCTCCACTTGCATAACATATAGTGTACCATCCGTGTCCGAGCACCTGAAAAATCTCTCCATTCAATGTGACGATATATAATCATATAATCTCAAATATTAATATCATGCACTAATGTTTTTTCACAGCATGATGATTTATATAATAAAATTTTATATTCATATTCAGTCTCGAGAATCTTTATTAGGTTACTTCGTCCGTCTCAATGCATGAAATTGTTCCCTTTTCTTTGGCTAAGGCATCAATCAAATCAATAGATGATTAGTTGACAACTTGAGGAAGAAAAAAGAAGAAGAAGACAAATATACTAATTTTGACGGGTAATCTTATTCCTTAAATTTGTGTAAACTACTAGATTTGAATATAAGTAAATTAGTAATGCATACAGAGTAGCAAATTGTCCTAATCAACTTGAATAAGCTTAAGTCTAAGATGGGTAATTGAACTTAAACGGGAAGTATGAAGATAATAAAGGGGAGACCAAAATCTCTCACATAGATTTGAACATTACCACTATATTGTACAAAGAATCAAACAACGAGAAAAAGAAGAAAAAAAAAAAGCGATTAGAAACTCAGATTATTTTTCCATTGACTGAAAATAAAGAACACTATAATTTGTTAGGACAACTTCATAACTCAAAAAGACCATATCTTGACATATTTAATTCTCTTGAGTTACAAGAAGTGTACTAATTAAAGACTTAATTAATTTGAAAACAAACAGGAAACATATAGAAACTCTAACTTGAAAAGAAAGTAAATTAATTGCTATATATAACTAGTTATTACCAAAAAAAATTTGCTAACTAGTTAATTGTTTCCAACCAAATTTATTTGGGAAGAAGGTAAAATAAAATAGGAGCACAAATAGAATCTTTTCTCGAGAAAATGGGGAGATATTGAGTCAATGTCTTTTTAGCAAAGTTTGTAGTTCGTATACGTACGTGCAACTGAGGTCTCTGCATTGCAATTAAGTGCAGAAGTAGTACGATGATGATGACTAGTAACGTTAGATTTCCTTTTGACGCTATCCTCCTAGCTAACCTAGCTACTTGTCCCAATCTATAAGTGCCTCCTAGTCAGCCCTTCATCTCATCACAAACCCCAAACTTTCATCTTACAAACCTCCTCTGCTTCTTCTTCTTCTTCTTCTCCATCTTCAAACTTTAGCCTTTTCTTTTTCTTTCCAACATGAACATGGAAGAGAAAGTTACCATGGACCTCATTAATCAGCCATCTGAGCACCTTTGCTATGTTCGGTGCAACTTCTGCAACACTGTTCTTGCGGTAATCAAACATATGTGTGTGTATGTATATGCATGATACACACACACACACACACACACATATACATATACAGGCTGTCTACCTTCATATATATATGTTGACTAGCTATATTTAAAATAAAACCCGCATTCTCTCTCTATCAACAAGTATCACTTTCAGAATCATGCCCTAACATCATTTACTTTTCTCTCCTCTCTCATCTGCTAGTTTCTGTTTCTTATTTGTAAACATGTATATAGTTTTGGAAGGAAAAAGAAACTTGTTTTTAACTAATTAATTGGATGTTTCTGTAGGTTGGGATTCCATGCAAACGGTTCATGGACACAGTAACAGTGAAATGTGGTCATTGCAGTAACCTCTCTTTTCTCAGCACCAGACCTCCACTCCAAGGTCAATGCCTTCCTGATCACCCCACCTCCTTGACTCTTCAGGTAAATATTACTAATTACTCTGCCAACTAGCTTCTCTCGATCATAGATATACAAAAACAAAGAAGGTAATCATATCCGTCGACATATATGTAATCAGTACTATATGTATACATATATCACATGTCTTTGTGAACGCCAAACCTGCGTTTGGTAAAAGTTTTCATATATATATATATATCTTCCTAGTGATATATCTCTCTAGGGTTTTTCTACAGTATAAGAAAACCCTAGTGATATATAGCCACCTATATATATCTATGTAAAAGAAACCAGCAGTGTACAGAAGAAATTAATTAAGAAAACCCTATCTCTATTTGTGTGTATGTTGCTAACTAAGGAAAGTGATCAATATTGGAATTAGAAGCAGGCGGGCTGCTGCAATGACTTCAAGAAGGACCAATCCTCCACATCATCGTCACCGGTATCAAGCGACCCACCATCCCCCAAAGCACCCTTTGTTGTTAAACGTACGTACAAGTTTACAACCACATTTCAATAAGGCTTATTTAGTCAATCCCTTTATTTAATGATAGCTAGATTTAAATATAATTAAAGGACTTGTTACTCTTCTTTATCATAAATGTCAATATGTTTGTTGTCTTGCAGCACCGGAGAAGAAACACAGACTTCCATCTGCCTACAATCGATTCATGAAGTAAGGAGATACAAGCTTAGCCATCTTAATTAATTAGTATTAATTTATACTGTTAATTTACTTTTCTTTTAAGTTGTTCTTTGACATTGACATCACTGTATGTATTTTATATATTTTTGAGTAACCTCGATGGTACGAGGAAGGCTTTATTCATGAATCAAAGAAGCATGAAGTGAAATATAGTTTGAATCAATTAAACATCATGTCACCATAATCGAAAACTCTAAGAAAATATGATTAGGTGCTTCAACCAAGCCCTAACTAAAGTACTTAGTTACATAAATTATGTATATCGATATCATACATATCCAAATGCATCGTTGTTTTTTGATAGAGATGAGATCCAGAGAATCAAAGCAGCGAACCCAGAGATTCCACATCGTGAAGCTTTTAGTGCTGCTGCAAAAAATGTAAGTTTCCTTTTTCCTGCTGATAGGGTTTCAGGTACACACACATGGATTTTTGCCCAGAAGTCGTTTATAATTTGAAAGATATTCTAACTAGCTGTATCAATATATTTCTATTGTATTGTAGTGGGCTAGGTACATTCCCGGTCAATCTTCAGCTGCAGGATCAGGTTCTGGGAGCTATTAACAACAACGTAAGAGACAATATCTTGTTTATCTATTTATATATTGACATTGTTTCTCAATCACTATTTTTTCTTTCATTTTCTATTTTTCGTGGCATGAAGAAAGTTGGGTTCAATTTTCCTCTCTGATTGATGCTTTCAAGGGCTCAGATTTTGCAGGCAAGAACATCCTAACTACGAGCTGCCAAAACCCTAAAACGCCATGACTACATGGAGATCTTAATTAATCATCCGCAGCTGCTTCCTAGCAACTACGTCATCATTCATTAGCAATTCAGCGTGCATGTAATTGATTAAGTACTCGTTTAATTCGTGTTTAGAACTTTGACTCTCCGTACTTTTTGTTTCTTCGATAATGAACTTAACTTCCGTACTAAGAGTAGTTTTTGTTAGTGTTTGGTAATTTGTATTAAATTAGAATGACTGATCAGTATTCTAATTTGGTTAATGAACTTAAATTCTCTTGTTAATATAGTTTCTGGTTGAACCCTAACTTCGTGAATCTTGTCCATCCGAAGCCTTGCGCTGTCAATACGATTGCTAGAAGAGTCAATCACTACTAAACCTTACATAACCATAACATAGGTGGCTTAATAACCTTTGCATAGAGACAAACTTGAAAGAAAGGATACATCTGAGCTAATTTTATTGAATTTTTTGTGCATATTGTTGTGCTCCTTGCTTTCGCCGAGGGGTTTGTCTTGGGTTTGTCTGGTAAGTTGCGATGGCTTCAAGACACATTCTTAAGAGACAAGTGACTAGTTTCCTTTTCCAAATCTCTAGTTACGATTTTTTTATGTTTCAAGAGTACTTATCTTAAACACTGATATCTGTTGAAAATATCACGTTTAAAAATGGGAAAAATATAACGAACTTCGGAAATCAAAAAACAAATAACCAAAATAAATAACACCAAGAATTTATGTGGTTTGGCAATATGTGCCTATATCTACGGGACAGCAACAACAATCTTTCACTATATCAATAATGAGTACAACCAATAACCTTGCCAAATCTCTAGAACTAGGACTTGACGAAAAACCTGAAAGAACAAGAACAAAAAATACACTATCTCTTTTCTTTTCTCTCGCACACACTTTATACTATTCTCTCACTCTAATCCCTTGAGTGGTATACAATTTATTGTTTTGCTCCCTTAAATTCAAAACTAGTACAATAACCCCTTTATATAGACATAATAAAGGTCTTCTTCAATAATGATTATTAATCCTAATTGGAATCTAGTTATAAATCCTACTGCAATTGAGAAACTAACTTCAATTGGGTAAACAACTCCAATTGGGAAAACAATTCTAATTGGGAAAACAATTTAATCCTTTAAGACTATAATTCCTCATAAACTTAGGACAACTTATCATGGGCTGGAAAAACCTAACAATCTTCCCCTCCAGACCATGAGGAAGGTATACAAAAAATAAATAAATAATAGGATTGCTCATCTTGACCAAACTCCCATTGATCAAAGTTTTCATGACCAGACTCCCCCTGATCGAACTACTCATTTTCATTGGCAAAGGCAAATATAGACTTCTTTGCAAGAAACCATCAATCATCTGCATTAAAAAAGCTCTTCATCGCAAGTCACAAAACCTACAATATTGTTCCCATCCTTTTGTTCCTTTTTCCATTTACAACAATGCTTCTTCATGTCACCCTTTTCCCACAATAGTGGCAGCCACCATTAATGAATCTCGTCTCACCATAATTTTTGCCTTTTTTCTTTGTCACAAAAAGGTGTCTAGCGCCTGCACTTGAAACTTTCTCCTTGTTTCTTCATTAAACATGATATCCTTAACAGCATCCATAGACAGTACGTCATTAGAAGCCGAATTGCTTACAGTTAGGACGAAGGTTTCCCAACTATCTGGCAAGAATCCTATCAATAACAGTGCTAGTAGCTCTTCTTCAATATTCAAACCCATAGTGGCTACCTGATCACGTTCTGAAAGTTGTTCAAGTGCTCAGTTACACTAACATCTTCCACATACTTCATGTTGACAAGCTCTTTGATAAGGAATGCTTTCTTGGCAGCGGTCTTCTTCTCAAAGAGGAATTCTAACTTCTTTCAAAGAGCTTGCGCATCAGTTTCTTTAGACACATGGCGATAGATGCTCTCAACCACCCATTGTCTAATCGTGCCAATAGTTTTACGATTCATCTTGGTCCAATTAGCATCAGACATATTTGCTGGCTTGCTATTAATAACTTCAATTGGCTCATGGAGATCTTTACAATAAAGCATGTCCTCCATTCTTGATTTCCATGTAACCCAGTTGAAGCGGGGGAGTTTCATCATAATTGCACCCTCCATTCTAAACGGATATCAGCCAAACTTGGCTCTAATACCACTTGTTGAGAATATCGCATTAAAGAATGGGAAAAATAGAACAAACTTCGGAAATTGAAAAACAAATAACCAAGATAAATAACACCAAGAATTTATGTGGTTCAGCAATATGTGCCTACGTCCACGGGACAACAACAACAATCTTTCACTATATCAATAATGAGTACAACCAATAATCTTGCCAAATCTCTAGAAATAGGACTTGACGAAAAACCTAAAAGAACAAGAATAAGAAATACATTATCTCTTTTCTTTTCTTTTCTTTGGCACACACTTCACAATATTCTCTCGCTCTAATCCCTTTAGTGGTATACAATTTATTATTTTGTTGCCTTAAATTCAAAACTAGTATAATAGCCCCTTTATATAGACATAATAAAGGTCTTCTTCAATAAGGATTATTAATCCTAATTGGAATCTAATTATAAATCCTACTCCAATTGAGAAACTAACTCCAATTGGGAAAACAACTCTAACTGGGAAAACAATTTAATCCTCTTAAGACTATAATTCCTTATAGACTTAGGACAACTTATCATGGGCTGGAAAAACCTAACAATATCTATATGAACTTGAAATTGAATTGCCAAACTAGGGACCAAGAACGTGCCAATAAAACTATAATGTTCGTGAAACCCTAATACCGAATCATAGGAAAGATATTTGATGTGCAAGACCCATGAATTATTTTCTTTGATTATTCTATTACCCAATTTGAGCACGTAACCCTATTTTTCAGCAATATTGGGAGACTAAGGGCTCGTTTGAGAAGCGATTTTAAAATGGTGAAAGTGCTTTTCATAAAAATATTTGGAAGCAATCCTTAGTAAAAATACAAGTGAATCTTGTAAAAGTACTTGAAGTGCTTCATGCAAGAAGCAAATAACTAATGGTTCTTGCATGAAACACTTCAAATACATTTGGAACAAACAAAATATGGAAAATGCTAGGGAAACCAAATTTTCAGACCATTTTTTGTAGACCACATAATGTGACAGTTGATAATTGGGCTGTTTTGTTGATAATTTAAAAATGAGTCCAACCATTTCTCATCACATCATGTGATCTATAAAAGATGATCTAAAAATTTGGTCTCTCTAGGATCACCCTAAAAATATTCTCTAAATGCATTTTCAATCATTTTAAAAGCACTCCAAAATAAGCCATAAGTTTCTATTTGAAAGTGCTTTTGTGAGAGCTAAAAGCACTTTCTAATGAGTACAAGCACTTTTTTTTTTATGAGATTTTTTTTTTTTTTTTGATCGTTTGGCAAAGAGGCCTCACCATTTACAGATTGGTTAGCAAGCAGGGATTCTTGTACTCGGCCTTTCTTTTCGGTAACCTGTTCGGCCCTTGGTCCATTGAGGCTATGCTAACTAAAAAGCCCCAAACCTTCGAGTATAGAGGTTTTGGTTTCAAAACCACTTTTATCAACGAGTTTGGAAATTTGACCTTGAAACATCTCTCAGAGTGCCAGGTTCGATTAATCAATAAGCGTTCGTCAAGGTGGAAGTGGCTTTAAACGACGTCATTCCTGATGTCAAATGATTGCTACAACCTTGACATGAGTCGCGACATTGGCTTTAAGTACTTTTCACACATGCACACGAACATGCACACTAATCTTCCTCCTTAGTCTAAACATTATTGATTTAATCATGTCAAATGCAAAGACGAAGCCCTTCATACTTTATGTCCGAGTTGTATGTATAAATTTTATACACACACACATATTGTTACATAAGAGAAATGTTAAGTAGATTCTCTCAAAAAGTGGTACTCTTCATGTTTCTCTGTCACCTCATGTTTTTTGACACAATATTTTATAATATTAGCATGAGAATTGATGTTAAACTATGAGGTGACAAAGAATTTATAGAGAGTCTTACTTTGAGAGTCTCCTGAGTATTTTTGTGCTATATAAAATAAGCAGGATCCTAGTCACGTGTCAAATGATTGCATTCCAAATCTCATAGATTAATGCATAAATATAATTAATTAAAAGGAGTGATTAGTGAATAGTGAGCACTAATGGTTGGTGGCTTTCAACTTCGAAAGGTGGATAAGAGCCTTGGCCACTCTACTTTTTTTGCTTTAATTGGAAGTGATTTAAAGTTAAGTGATCACAAATTCTAGGGTTTGGGATAATGTATAAAACTACAGTGGACATCATGCTGCAGCACAACTGTATGATAATTAACTATTAAACAAAGATACCGACGATAAGGAAGCTAATTAATTATCTACCACGGGATGGTTCAATGATTGGGGCAAATTTTAAGTTTTTACACGATTGATTATGGGTTCAATTTTCTATACTTGTGAATCACAAGATGGTGCTCAAGAAGAAGCTGAAATGCCTATGTTAGTCTTTCCGACCCGTGAAAGGTTGGACTACCATGACCTCGCTATCAGCTGGTCCCTTCTTTTATATAAAAAAAAAATGTAGCTAATTAACTTGAGATTCACTCATGTCACTAATTTATCAGTTGGCAATCTCTATTTGACGGATAGTGCACTTTTTAAGTATATGTTTTGTGATCAGAGTGATATTAGTGTGGGATTATATCGCAGTTGCCGCTTAGAATTTCTCGATGATCAGGCATGATATCTTCCACAAAATCAACCACAGTTATCCATATGCCCAAAGAGAGAGAGCAGGTGCAATTTGAACACCATCACAGTAAATTGGACCAATGATAGTGTAATAATATCTTAAATCACTCGATTACCGTAAAAGTTTGCAGATAATTAACATAAAGGCATCTATAGCAACTTACAAAAATCCAGCTTACATAGCTTTTAGCCTTTTACCACATCAAAACTAGATAGCTATATTTTCCGTTCGGAACAGAGTGTTGCTACCAATGGTATCTAAAGTTTCTACCAGCCTCTCTGTGGAAATGTTGGAATTCTGATGCTGAAGATCCAAACTGCCTCCAGCAACCTGCACATTCGTTAACACCGTTTTTAATCAAATCCGCACGAATATCCTGCATAAAGTTACATAAACGTGGAGATGTAGCCAGCAATTTCATGGTTCTTATTTCATCCCTAATGCATACAACATTTATCTCTATTATGCTGCTGCTCAATTTCGGATGAACTTTTCAAGCTGGGAATGCTTGACAAGGTGTGATAAAAGAAACAAGGACAGAGATTCTAATTAGTGGAAACACTCACATAATCACATTGTTGCTTGCATGCCTGTCGGGAAACAGTAGAATTTTCCATTTTCCTGCTTTACTTGGAGAAAGTTCCTCTCATGCTCCACTCTCTGAAGGTGTGATGACAATTGAAGCAAATCAAAAGTTGTTCCGCATTCAGGAGAAACACAATACTTGGCACTCAAGCAATCTGACACATGATAAGCCCTGTCTGTGTGAAGTTGGAAGTCAGCAGCATGACTAGAATCAGAAATGTTTGCTGATTCCATGTGGTTGGCTCCCATAGATTTCTTACTAAACGGGTAGGTCCTGTTTCGTCCACAATTTTCCATGGAGTTTACCCTCGAAGTCTTTTCATTAAGTTGACCAAAACAGTGATAGGCTCTTTGATTGATCAGGGGGTTAGGCACTTGAACTCCGGCTGAATTGCTTGATAAGTTATGCGGTTGAGCTGACAGAAGAGAGAGAGCACAGCTGGAGTTTGAAGCCCCAAATGCTTTCTGAGTATTTGATGCTGTATCAAAGATAGAGTATTCATTTCCTGACGAGGGAATTCCTGGAGCAAACTGTTTGCCAAGGCCAGGCAGATGGTGGAATGATTTTGGGATAAACTGCCTGTTTGGTATGGGTGTTACAGACTGACCATAGGTTGACCCGTCTTCAGATTTGACATTTCCATATTGGTTAGCTTGCTCATATTCTGGATACAGAATGCAGCCATCTGGAAGTTTATCCGAAAAAACAGAGGGTGTGCCCTTCGGAAAGGAGCTTCCCATATACCCGTTTCCTGCAAATACAATATAAAAGCCAACCGTAAAAAACATAGTTCATGAAGTCATCCTATCATGCAATTAGTTCTACAGATCACATATTACTTCTTGAGTGTTTTAAGATAGATACTTTTATAAACGATTCCTGTATGAATGTGGATTCCTAGACAGAAGATATATATTCATCTGCATAACAAGTGCCTTTTTATTATGTTCTTATCGAATGTTTTGAGAATGATACTGTTTGCACACGCTTTAATCCTTAATGCCGATTTATGCTGTGTATTCCTTTTAGAAGCTCCAAAACTAACTTCACAAAAATCTGTGGATGGAGAGAATTGAAAGAATCTCTGTGGGTGGCTGATGTGGCCACACCCTTTTAACCTTGTTAGCTCAAAAGGTTTTTTTCTTTCAAAATAGCATATTATAGGTAAAGACATGTAGTGGGAGAAAAGAATAGCATAAAAGTTATCTTCTCTTATCTCTAAATTCCAACCACAGACATGCTCAGACAGCAAGGTTATTCCATTACCATTTTTATGAAACTATATGCATCAAACATGGTTCTAGAATCTTGCGATCTTACGAAAATGCTAAGGCTGTTTAGTCCTCTTGTGACAAAAGTAACATGGATCATTTTCGATTTCTTTTTCCTTCTTACTGAAAGTTCCATCGGTGAAAAATCCGTCAAAGTTCTGGCTTGGTAAGCATTGCGGCAGATTTAAAGAAGAACAGAGAGTACATTTTAGAAGAAAATAATAAATTCAGCTGGGTTAGTGCGAGGCGTGTCACAAGCAGATTGAATATACGGGGATGTTCATACCTTGACATGTCCGGATCAACTTATGCGGTTTACAATCGAGGGTATCTAGTAGAGGCTTCCTTCGGCGAAGGTTGTGGCCAGCTAGGCGCCTACGACAACTGCGCTTCACATCATCAAATTCAGCAAGAAGATGAAACCTAATCACAGAAAAATGCCCTTGTTCATACTTCAAACCACTTGTAACAATTAAGCACTTTGATATTCAAAATCACATGTCAATTAAAACCATGTCAAAGTTGAAAACCTACACTGGAGCAAATAAAACTCGAATTTTCTGAAGCTCAAAAAAACTCATTTAGTTCATATCACACGGAATCTTAGACGTGTAGAGGTTAGAGAGAGCTTCCTATTTGGACTGGGAGAAGATCATATCACTGTCCAATCAAAGTCCTAGGATTTATTTGAGTATCACTAACGCATTTGAAAAAGAAAAAAAAAAAAGCATGGAATCTCATAAATGTTATATAAAGGTCGAGGCTGAAGCTGAAGTTGAATAAAAAAGATACAAATTTCCTCTTTTGTTTGTGGAGAAAGAATTATATTTTTCTTACGATTTTCAATCATCAAATGGAGTGTCTGGGAATCGATCCCTCACAATGCGTATGAGATCCTACTATGTGCCAAATCCTATGACCAATAATGAGGTGAAATTCTGAATCTGCAAAATAACTTTCCTCAACTCTATTTCACATTTCATATATACTTACTGACATGTTTTTACTCCTCATAAATCATGATCAACATAGGAAGTCAGCACTTAACCTCAGAAATAAGAACTGGGATTCGCAGGTTTATTCCGGATACAAAATTAGGAAACGAATTAACACTAATCTTCCTATGATCATATGCCAGTATAACATTCTATAAACATTTAAGGACAAGCAAAGTAAAAGTAAATGCATAGGCAAAATTCAGAAGAAAAAAAAACCACCTGCTGCACTGCTGGCAAAACCGCTGCTCGATTCCATTAACAATCACTACGGCAGTCTTGGAGTGAGCATCACAAACCCTATGCCTCTTGTGGTAATCCTTTGAGAAGGTAAGATCCATGTTACACCCATGTACCTGGCAGGTGGGAGCGGGATGGTACAAACTCCTCGGGCCATTGCCAGCTTTTTTTGACCTCTCTGTAGAAATCGAATGCTGAATATTCTGCCCACCTCTGCTATCAGCCAAGCTCCCTAGCTTCAAAGCAATCATTGATGAATCCATACTACTGCATTCAGTCACAGGGCCTGAAAACTTCGACCCGGATTCTCCCTCACCAAAAGATGAATTTGAACTAATCAAACAACTCGGTGAAGCTACAGAATTATAACTAGAATCATTACAAACCACACCATTCAAGATTTCCACTCCTTGGTTAATATCAGGGAACCCCAAATCCATGAACCCCACGCTGTCAACTGATTCCTTGCCAAAATTAAAGCAAGTTTTGTCATCCAAGTCCAGGAATGCTTTTCTAGTATTCCTTGAAAATGCATCAGTTGGTATATCGATTTCTTCCGGAAACAAAAACCCTTTCTCTTCTGAACCAAAACTCCAGGACTCCATAGGTAGAAACAGAATCTAATTCAAGCAGTTTTCTGCAGCAATGTTAAATTCCTACCACAATTCACAAAAGAAAAAGGTCCATTAATTTCCGTTTCTAAATAAATCACAAGAATAGGAAATGCAGGCAAATAATATCAACAATCAAAGCAATAAACATCAATTAATAAAAAATTTAGAGATGCCAAGAAAAAACACAGCCAGGATACTGCATGAAATTAAACAAACCCATCAAACAAGAAGATGAAACCACTGCTTCCCTAATTAAGTAGTAACAAGAAAATCATTTCTTTTTTTGGCTGCAGAGCAATCACAGGAACAAAGTAGAAAAAGGGGAAGTTTTGATTTTGATTTTTATGAGATAATTAAGTTTAATGCTTCATTCCATACTTTCGCTCTCATCGATTTTCTCAGCAACCAAACAGAGCCTCAAAACTCAAACCAAAATATACCCAGATTATAGAATTACATCTTCCACCGACTTTCACATTTGAAATCACCCAAAGAAAATGAAATGTCCAAGCTCAAATTTTTCTGTCAAAAAACTACGAGTAAGAAGAAGCAGTGAAAAGATGACATTTTTTTTCAATTTTTGAAGAAGCAGAGAAAATAATACATAATACCCATTTCAAGAAACAACTTAAAACCCATTTCACGTCTGTGGGTTTTCGATACTAAAAAATTATATATGCGAAACAAAATGGCTGTTGAAAAATTTCTGCTCGTTTTCCTACAGTTTCTCGGGAACCAAACAGAATATAAAATGGAAAAAAAGACATCTGAAAAGGATGGATTTTGCATACCAAATGAAACCAACAAGAATCAAGGCACGAAGCGAGCGAGTGGTGAGAGAGAGAGAGAGAAAGGGAGAGGGAGAGGGAGAGGGAGGGAGGGAGAGAGAGAGAATAATTTCCAGGTTTTTGGTGAGGTCGAAGCAGATACACTATGATTGTGAGTCAACAGAATTCTCAACGACTGACCAAAAGCATGCCTCGAGGTCTTTTCTAGTTTTTAAGAATAGAAAATTAAAATGATGTAAAATTCCATTTTTGTCCATCTCTTTTCCTTGTTATTACAGGGACAAAGTGGAGGATTTGCTTTCCCCTTTGTTCATTTTCCCTCCAAACAATTGGGGTTAAAGTTAATTTAGGTAATCAATTCATTTAATTATGTGTCCCTTTAGAGGGATGGACGAAATACACGCGGTTACCAGTCTATTTAAATTTCACGGTTACAGTTATGGGTAACTGTTTAGATAAATAAAATGTTATGGGTATAACCATTTACCCGTGAAATTTAAATGGGTGGTTATGAATATTAACCGCGGTTATAAACGGGTAACCGTTTATCCATTTATTTTATATATGTAAAATTAACACAAACCATGTTCTCGGTCCAATAATACTTAGCACCCAATAAATTAGCAAGGAATTCATCGGTCCTTCTCTCAATAACACTGCTGCAGGAATGATGATTCTCATCCACAAGAAATTCGCCAAATTAATTTAAATTCCTTACTGGTAACCATGAAATTGACTGACTTGTCTTCGAAACAATTTTCGTAACCCAATAATACTTTGCAAATATTATATTACCTTCATTGTTAACAATTAAAAATATCGTCCGTAAACTGTAATTTCAATTATTGGAATGGTATAAGGACTTAAAAAATTAAAATATGGAAATTTATGATGAATGTATTTATAACGGTGTTTAATTGTCAAAAAAAAAATATATATATAACAATTTTTTGTTTTTTAATTTTCAAGTTGTTAAAAAACATGACGGGTGAAAAAGGGGTATTGGTTAAAAAATAAAAAAAAAGATAAACGGGTTAAAATGGGTAAATGGATATTAAACGGTTACAGTAAAATGGGTATACGATTATGGGTATGGTTAACCGTTTATAAACGGTTATAGGTATGGGTATAACCGTTTAGACAATTACCCAACGGGTAAACGGTTATACGGGTATGAGCATAAACGGTTATAGGTAAATAACCGCGGTTACCCGTCCACTATAACCGTTGCCCATCCCTAGTCCTCTAAAGGGTTTGAATTTGACTTGTGTTTTCATCAAATTGTACTTTTGACTGATTTGGTATTGTTGTGCTTTGAAAAAAAAATTGATTATGCTGTGCTATGAGAATAAGCTCATTTTTGTTGCTTCACGTTTTTAGCTTTTTTCACTCAAAACTGTGAAAATAAGTTGTTTTTAAGTGTTTACCAAACACCTTTTTGAGCATAGCTTTTTTTATACCCACTTTTTATAAAAGCACATCAGTACCAAACTAGTACTTTATATGTTATTACATTGTGAGATTTGTATCCAATCAATTAATCAATGGTCCAAATTGTTAATAGTTTGTACATAAAAAAAGGAATTTACCTTCAATTGTTACATTTTAGTGCCCGAATGCCATGTGTTGGTCTACAATTTACATATATTTAATATAATCATCATCTCAACAGTTAGATAGTGATTGTATCAAATATATATGCATATATTTTCATATGAATTATATATGACCGTCAAATGATGATTGTATTGAATATGTAAGTATTGTAGTAAGTTCCATAGATTTGATCTCATTGTCGATAACTTCATTATCGAATTGGTTATTTATATCAATTCATCTCTCTATTTTTTTGTGAAAATAAGTCCAAATAACTGAATTTCATTCCCAACAACAATCCCTCTTGTTTTTTTTTTTTTCATTTCACATTTATCATCAACCAAATGCTAGAATTTCCATTTCTTCGACTAGTACTAATTCAATTGATGGGAGAGAGACATGAGAGAGGTGAGCAACAACATAATTAGGTTTTTGGTGTCAAAATAAAGGTATATCGGCTTTGTATCTATATAAATTGAATAGCTAGTTTGCCTGGATTTGGATTCCATCTAGATTCAAATTGTAGGGATTTTAGGGATCTTCACATCTCAATTATTCATCGTACATCGTGCAGTTAGAGATCATTTTAATCTGTTTATTTAAAATTAAACACAAATAATACTTAACAAAAATTAACCACACGATATACGATGAACGATTAAAATATGAAGATACTTAAGATTCCTACAAAAAGAATCCGAAGAGGAACCTCATTTACAAAACTATACAAAGTGTTGGTAAATGCTAAGGGATGTGGCTCTATTGGTATTGAATTATAATTTTAGATACATAACATATTTGTTGGCAAGTGGCGATGTGACCCATTTCATCTATGAATTGGTGAACCATTTGATGGGGGACAGTCTGATGTTGCCAAGCATGCCTCTCTATCTCTATGCAATTGGTGCCTCTTTGTCCACATTCACATGGGACATCTTAAGGTGTGACACATAATGTTTTTTCGCACCGACAAACAATATATTATAGCATTATTGGACATGTCTTTTTATTAAAAAATTATTTATTGGACATGTCCGATCATGAAATCAATTCCTTCAATCATGAAATCAATATTTTCTAATTAGACTTTTTAATTAAATTAAGGAAATCGAAGATTGTATATGCATTATAAATTAACTAATCCAAAAATATTATCCTTATCACTTGAATTTTTTTTACTAATTTTCGTGATCCCTTAACAATCAAAGAATGCTCGATCACTTATATTTGATGTATTTTAATGAATAGTCTATCATTAACAAAAGACGGTGTGTGGCACTTAATCATTTGTCAAATAATCAAAATATCAACTTCTTTTGAAGGTTGATTAGTCAAAACTAACATGACTCACTGAAGGTTGTAATTAATCTTGGAGATATTCATTAATTTATCTCTTGAGTTTGATCCTTCCTAGTAAAACGCGGCATATTTGAATTCTGATTGCTTTTATGCGAGAAAGGGGGACCACCCTCTAAGGTGCTGTTAATTTTTCTCTTAAACTTTAATTTTAGTTAATTACACTCCTAAACTCTTTTAATTAGCCGAATTCTTCCTTAACGTTAGATTTTCTAATTTTTCTTCTGACATTCAATCGTCATTGTCACGTGAAGAATGTCGGAAGGACATCAAGTGACAATGATAGATTGAATGTCGGAAGAAAAAGTAGAAAAGCTAAAGTATTATATGACAACAAATTAGAAAATCTAAAGTATTATATAACAAAAAATTAGAAAACACAAATTAACATTAAAATATTATATGACAAAGAATTTGTAAAATATCTCGTTTTGAGAAAATCTACATTTCTCACCTACGAATGCCTCTTAATCTTCTAAATTAGATGAGGCAATTAATGATTGCTTATGTCAAGATTTTACTGTTTACAAAAAGTAGCTTCTTCTAACATTTTTACCGTGTAGCTTACTGTGAGGTTGACAGACGGTGACGGGATAAGAATCAAAAGATAAGACAGAAAACCATCGTGTTATGCTGTGGATATGTGACGCGTGTCCCTTTCAGTCTGGAAAAGCTGGAACATGGGACTCGAAACGAATATGAACTAAACTTTGAAAATGACCAAAGCACAAATATTTTGTTTTGAATTGTGCTATCCACACATTTCATTTTATTTTTTGTATACTCCTTAATAATTTCTGTCCATTGATCTTCTTCAATTCATCCGATTCGACGGTCGAAAATTAAAAACGTGTGTGAGAAGTAAAATGAGATGTTTGGATATTACACCCCTTTATTTTTCATGTGTTAGGTGTGTACGCTGATATTTTTACAAATGTTTCGATGCATAGGAGGGAATTGGATTTCATAGGATCTACTTTATAGAGATCTTAAAGATTTCTATGTTTTAATTATTTATTGTATATCGTGTAATTAAAAATTATTTTATTTTTTTTTATATTTAAAATTAAATACAAAAAGTATTTAACAGAAATTATCCGTACGATGTACGATAAATGGGTAGGATATGAGAATTCTTAAAATCCCCACAAATTAGATCCGAAAAGGATCCTCTTCCGCATTGGAGCATATAGAGTGTATAAAGCACTTCATGAAGCTTTACAAAATTTGATTAATTAATTAATTCCTTTTTCACATTTAGAATTAGAAAATTTACATTTAGAAAATAATCAACACAAGATGACTTTATCCCTCTTCACTTATCATGATAAATTGACTAAACAAAGGAAAAATAAAAAAGAAATCACATTGAAACATATTTTTATTGACCAATCAGAATTGCTCCCTATGATCTATAATTGCCTCAAGTTTTTTATTTGTTAAATTTTATTTTGTACATTTAAATAAAAATTTAACAACAAAAATAGAAAGAGTAACTCATACGGTAGTGCTATTCACACACATACAAAATAAAATCAAACAACAAAAATAGTTAGATTAACTCATACAGTAGTGCTATCCAAACGCTCATTTTTATTTTTTATACACCCCTCTTAATTGTCATTTGGAACATTTGATTTGAACATGTTTGTAGTGTGTAAGGGTTTGTTTGGAACTACTTTGAAATGGCTGAAAATGTTTTGGTATCTAAAAGCACTTAAAAATGCTTTCTGTAAGAATCATCAGTTATGTGTTTTTTGCATGAAGTAATAAAATATTTTTTCAGAATTCACTTATCATTTTACTAAGAATTGGTTCTAAAATTATTTTTATTAAAAACGTTTTTATTCATTTTAAAAGTACTGTTACACGAACCCTAATTTGTTTGTGGCAAAAAGATGATGTTTCTTATATGATGAGAGGCCGGTTTGATTTTGTGGGGAGAAAGAGGTACTAGTGAACATTGTGATGGCATTATGTCAAGGACTCCAAACATGTGTCACAAAGGCCTAATTGGCAAATTTTCATGTGGTTTTGGGAGAGTGCGTAGTCGCACGGGCCAAGACTAGAGAGGATTACTCAGCCCAATTTCTGTGACTAAAAAGCTTACATCCATACACACTTGGACTTCACTAAAAACCCAGTAACCATCCGGCCTGCATGAAAAAGTGATAACTCCATTGCATATTTACATGCTTTCATCCAATGTGCCTTCTTACCCGACACACACAGAGACTTTCCCATTAAAAAAAGAATGTGTTAACCCCAAGGAATTAATGTAGCGGAAAGCTAAAAAAGTTTGAAACTCCTTATACGAATGCGAGCTTCAGGTACCGTTTGGTACGTGGGACGGGACGAAATAGAGTGGGACAAGGCGTTCCGTCCCACGTTTGGTGCGCCTAAAACGGGTGGAACGAGCTGTTCCACAGGATGAGTTTTGGGTGAATTTTCGTTCCGCCTCACCCCCCCTGAAACGACTCGTTCCACATCCATGGAACACAAAATTATAACATCTCCGTCTCCTTCTTCTTCCTCCTTGTTTCCATCCGAAGGCATCTTTGCTCCCGCTCCGTTCCGTTCCGTCCCGTCCCGTCCCGTCCCGTTCCGTTCCGTCGCGCCCCGTCCCGTCTACATACCAAACGATACCTCATGGATGTAGTTGTTAAGGTTACCGGCTCTGTTTTAGCATACTTGCCACGACATATTAACACAAATTTGTGGGTAGAATTTGCGCGTGCCCAAAAGCTCAGGTAACATAGCCTATTTTTTTCATATATGGTACATTAGGTCGGGACAGTTATCCATCTCTCTTCGGCGTCCGTGATAAGTCCCCTGTGAAAAAGATAAAAACAAAATCGAACCTTTCTTTTCTATCAAACCCTAATTTTGGTAAAATCCTAATTTTGTCACTGAACATTTGAACTAATGGGTGGCCGTGCCCTACCTTCATGGATAAGTATGATGTGTTGGAACTTGGAACAGAAGGGAATGACCGTATATTGTGGGGCAATTTGGGCTATGAGGAAGATCAGGAAAGGAGAGCAGTTGATGCTATCTGGAATGCACAAAGGCTGTGATGGCCAGGACCCAGGTCAGTGAAGTATTTTTAATTAATTTTTCTCTTTAGTTTCAGATAATGGGTTGTGGTTGTATTATTTTCTTTGATTTTTGAAATTTTTTGGGCTATTCGGTTAGATAACGATCAGTTTTTTAATTAAAATAATTGGATACTATCTAAATACAATAAATGTTAGTGCATTCAGATTTCCCAACAATAATTTATCCGGTGATGTGATATAACATGAGTGTCTCGCTCATTACGTGATGTCAAATTTTGAATGATCATTCTATCTTGTTTGCTACGATTAATACAAATTGTTGTACATAATTTGAGTTTGAGGCCAAAAATCAATTACAGTGGGTCTTCATATTTAAATTCACACCTGATATTATGTCTGCAGTTGCAATGTCTCAGTCATAAGATAGCTAGACAAACTATCAAACTCTTTCAATTCTCCTGACCTATAGTTCCAAAAGATGGCATGTCTTTTGAGCACTCAAGATATTGCATGTGTGCTTGTAACTGGCTATGGATATCAAAACATTTGTAGCTGGCTGGAGCCTTGAGGAACCTTCCACATGTGGAAATAAATTAACAATGTCGACTGTCATTGCTTTAGTTTACCAGAAGTGGTTGGAAAAACACACAACGATCAAAAGATTCTAATGCATCTTGAAACTTTATATATATGGAATATGTAGCTAGCTAGCTAGCTGGGTTAAGTTTTCTGGAGGCTCATGTGCTTGGTCTTCTGTTCATGCCTCTACATTCTTTCTTCCTGTCCTTTTGAGTAACATCTTATCTGCTAACCGTTCGTGATGAGAGATCGAGAGAGAAAAATATGTAAGTAACACGTTATCCGTAAGTTTCTCTCGCATTTAATTGTGTATGGGAAGGTTCAAAAAGTGGAGCCAGCATGGATTTGATACTGGGATAATGCCATTATTGTGAAGTGGTTATGGGGAGCTTGGGTTCTTACTTTGCAGATGCCTTTTACAAAAGAAAGGAGAATTGATTGGGTACAAGGGAAAGCAAGATGTTTATCATTAGTGTAACATTTGATTTATTTGAGTAATAAGTATGGGCCCTCCTTCCACTCACTCTGGTAGTTACAGTTACATGCTTTGGTTGGGACCTTTTGGTGCCCCATGCATCATTTGCCCTTTAATAAGCATTTTCGTTGCCTATGAATCATTTTTCAGTCCTCATTCTTTCTTAAAGGCTATATCCAAAAGGGCCATGATTCATGATCAATCCCAAGCTCCAATTTTAATACTTTCTTCAACATGCGTTGTGTTCACACATTTATACAGATACAAGTATGAGAGAAACTGCATTATAATTAAGGATATATCTTTTTGTGTATATTGTACTCATAACATGGGTCAACCAGATTCTACAACAAAAAATTATATTGTTGACACGAACATACTTTTTAAAACATGAGTAAGGATGCCGAACTGCGCCATGTGCAGGACACTTCTCACAAATATATAAAACTCTTTGTATTTTTTTTTACTTAATACCATCCCATTTAAGAGTTGTCCCAAAGTTTCTCTCCTACGAGTATGTGATGCAGCCTTCGAATTTGGCAAATCATGGCTTGATTAATTGTCTTTTAAGTTAGCTAGACGCATCAAGGGATGAGCCAGTGAAAGGCCAATACACCGGTTCACCTGCTTCGGTGGGTAGATGGGAGACATATCCTTCTCCAAATTGACATTACCTTGCCCCCAGCTAGTCACAGTTGACTTGCCCTCAGTGGTTTAAATTAGAATATTATTGTTCACATAATCATTTTTGCATTCTCTACCCTTGTATTAATTTTTTTCTATTAATCATCTTCAATTTATTCGATCCAACGATCAAAAATTGAGAGAAGTATAACAATACTCTTAATTTAACCTGTTAGGGCTGCTTTTAAATCTTAATTGCAAATTAACCATTTGGATCATAAAATATGCGCTTGCTGCCTCAGCACCAAGAAAATAATAAAATATAAAGGAAAAATATAAAAAAGTACTTTTGGCTGTATTAGTGTTGAATAATTGTCCTCAACTGATCTTAAAAGGGCGTTAATTTGGCTTTTTCTAGAATCTAGATGTCGTTATGCTGAGAAAATAGTGTGAGGCTTAATTAATTGCCTTTTACTGTTGATTATTTGATTAGACAGAAGTGAATTTGATTATGTATATCAACATCTTATCTTAATTATTCGAGCGTGAGTCTGACAAAAGATAGAAGAAAATGTTCCCGCAGTAAGGATCTTATTAAACTTTAATGCTTTTTCCCATACCTCCATGAAATCAAAATCAATTTACTATCCATTCTATGTCCCGCATGTATGTTAAAGTGAAATATGTGACATGAGGGTGTTCATGTTTAATCTCCGTGTATGTAAGTTCAGTTTTTTTTCTTATTCTTTAGTGTAAATAATTCATGGTCTAAATAAATTTTTGTATCAAGTTGATGGTTTTAAACATATATAGTGAACGTACACTTATACTAAACAAAATATATGTTAAGAGTTAAATTGCTTTACTAATTTATTGTAAATAAGTTAACTTAATTGGTATTTGTCTTCTTGTGTAACATATTTTGATTGTAGTCACTTGTTCTCATATGCCAAGCGAAAGGCTTAGATCAATTTTCATGTTGCAGAGCTTATATACCCTGTAATTTCATGTGTCATGGCTTATGACTTGAATGGTCATGAAGATTGATGTAAAACATGCTGATGGGACGAAATCTGAGCAGTCAGCTGCAACGGTTAGAATGTTGCAGTATTGAGCCCATTTTGCAGCACTCTCTCTTTCTTCTTTCTTGCTCCCATTGAATCCAAAGTTTAGATCTCATATTCCAGAAATAGTTATACACAGCTTGTGCAAATCTTAACAATATATACTTTGTATATTTATGGAGAATTTTAGAAACCAGCCAAACTCTGGACATGTGGAACTTTTACAGAGTTTTAGAATTTCAACAACCCGAGGGGGGTTGAGGGTGGTTCGAGCTTTGCGCGAAGAGGCTAGTCAATTTTGACCACTTGAAGAAGATTCAAGCATTGAGAAACTGCTTAAGCGATTATATTTCCAAATTTTTAAAATCAAAACTAAAATATTTACATGCACATATCAAACATGCAGAGCTGTGAACCCACACGAAAATAATTAACAATAAACATGATTGCGCTTCTTTGTACAAAGTGATAATGAAAAGTAATAGGAATGAACTTCACATGGTGTGAGTTATGATGCGTTGTTTCTCCATGAATCTAGTAGTGGAACATCTCATATAAAATTCTGATCATCGAAATCGGCATGGCACAATCTAATCTAGTCAAGCCCCACCAAAACTGCTGCACTTCTGAGGCTTCTGATTTTCCAGCACTCCACATAAACATTTGTGACCAATGCTGATCTATGCCAAATTTTTTAAATATATTCTAGTGGATCTTATAGATTTCTAGCCCTTAGATATTAGTCATGAAATATAAGAATCTAACAGTAAAAAAGTAGCAAAAACTAGGATATGTCGAAGCATACTAAAAATCTTAATATATATCGCCAAAAGTAAAGTAAAAGCAGAAACATTCTCAACTGTACATACATAGAAAAAAAGGCCAATGGAAGTTTAATATGAGAGTAATTAAAAAGAAAATTGTAGGAAATTTAATTGAAATTTAATTAAAATTTAATTAAAATTTCCTTTCTCAACCACATATGCATAATCCAATAATATCTAACACAAATTTAGGGTTTAGGACGAAGCATTGGAAATTGGTGTTCCTGATCTGATCTTGATGTTGTCCACATTTGTAGTTTCGTACACAGGCAAGCCGCTCGAGTAAAAACCCAGGTCATAATTCTGCAGCTCGAAAAGATCAGAGCTCGAATCACTCTCTGCACCTTCATCTTCCTCCTCGTCGTCAACAACCTCACTTAGCCTTTTGAGCAAACCCTTGTGATCTAGCTCGGAACTAATCTTATACTTCTCCGATAATTTGAACTTCTCATGATCCAACCAAGTCAGTTCTTTGTTTGATGATCTTTTCTCATCGAAGTTCGTATTGTACTTCGATAAAGAAACCGCTTGCTGCTGCTGCTGTTGATATTGCTGCTTGTGATTATCCGAATAGCTTCTCAAATCTTTGTAGCTCTTGGAGGCTGCCGTTTGTACATGGCTATAAGGAGGAGGTGTTCGAAACCCTGAACTCGATGAGGAATACAGGGACTTGGCATCCGTGGTGCTCGAGCTTCGAAAATGACTAATGCTGCTCCTCCTCCTCCGTCTTCCACCTGGGCTCTCTTCCTCGTCTTTCATGGACTGCGTGGCGCTGGATTTTGACTTCTTCTTCTTGGATGCTGATTGGTTGAATAGAGAATTTAAGAAGCTGGCTAGTCTCCCGCCTGGAGAGCTCGGCTGCTTGTATTTCTTGTCTTTGATGTTGTTTTGCTTTTCCACCACCACGTGGTTACGGTGATTAGGGTTTTGCTGAGGATGATGGAGCATGTGTCTTATAGGCATATCAAGGCTGATTCTGCCTCCTCTCCATGACGATCTGTCTTCTTTCATCATCCTCTGCGAAAATGCCGAAGTGTTGCTGTTGCTGTTGTTGTTGTTGTTGTTGTTGTTATGGCTGCTGGGAGCTTCAATGTATCCTGAGAAGTACCTTGCAGCTTCGAAAACATCGAGCTCCCCGGAGTCGTTCCTGTGGTGGAACGATTTCTTGTGTATCTTATCAGCTCCAGGGTCTGCCGAGAGCACCCCTGTACTAATAATAGACATGTTTGAGACCTGTGAAATTTTGAAATTGAGTTTATGGTATTATGAAAATTTGAAAATATGGGGTTTTTTTGGTTTGCAGGTAATGCTTGTTTGAATTTGTGACTGGTGTTGAAGGTATTTATGGGGAGGGAAGTAGTTGTGAGATGTTAGCATAAAAGGAGGGTTTTGTGAGATTGTGGAGAGATTGATGGGTTTGAAATGATTGATAGTAGTGGGGAAGCTGGCTTTAAAATAAGGGAGTTTTAACGAAAAGTTCACGGTATTGTTCATTTTAACGAAAAATCATATTTTTACACTAAAAAGTTAATCATGGTACTATTCACTTTACCCTTTATTTTATCTTTATCATTAAAACTCAAAGTTTTCAAGCCATTTTCATTAGTTTTTCTTTAAAATATTCAACAATTCATGTGCTTTTTAGTCTATATAAATATGCATTTCAACTCTCTATTTGGAGGTTTTGGAATGGACAATGACTTATATGAAATGAGGGCACTAAGTTGACGTTTTTCCAAATTAATAATATAATGTTATGTGAGAAATTTAAAACTCATGACATTGTATTACTAGTATGAAATATCATGTGTGTTTTTAATGGTATAGACAGGTCATTTTTATTGAGTGTTTTCAACGCTACATTTATTACATATTACCATCATTTGTATCATATCTCTAATAATAAAAGTAGAGTCCACTAGTATATGTGGATCCTATCTTTATTAGAAAAATAGTACAAATAATGATATAAATATGTAGTAAGAGTAACATTTTCGTTAAAATTCATCCTTATGATCAGTCTTTGGTGATTTAATTAAAACCAGAGGAGTTTGCGCTAGGGATGGTGGGGAAGGGCGAAGACCTGTGTTTCCTTGGATTCTAGGGCTTCTAATCTTTAGGATGAGGAGATGGGGAATTGGCTCTCAAGTGGGGTGTTGGCCATGGCCTATGGGGACTATAGGCATGTAGTGTTTGCTGACTTTTTTGTGCATATCATCATAGGTTTGGAGAATTTGGTAGATGCCACCAAACTTTTGTGAGCTTGGAAGTCACTCCTTAATAAAATAAAACGAAAGTTTATTGTTGGCCAAGTAATTTTTGACGCGCTTAGATTTTTCTATGGCCCAGTAATATTTTGCTGCCTCCTCTCATTTATATGGCTTTCTAATATCTGTCTGCCTCCTCCTCTTTAGAGGAGTCTTGGTTTTACTTTCAGAGAAAATAGTTACAAGGATTGGAATTTGAACCCTAATGCCTCCTAATAGAAGTTGGTTTAGAAACTATACGAAACAGTGTCAGTATAATCAACTAAGGATTAGTTGGTTGATCAGTCTCAACTTTGCCACTATAAGAAGAATATTATGTATGTGCGGTTATTACGCATGCGCACATGAGTCAGTGCACGAATAATTCTTACAATACTTTGCTTATAAATCACATGTGCGTGAATAATCGCTACCACTACTCTTCTTAGAAAGCATGCACAACGACAATCCAATGCACTAGGGTGATGTGATCTTTGTCTAAATTGTGGCAGATACATATCATCTCAGTGGATAAACCTGTAACTCAAAATGACTAGACAAACTTTTCTTTGGATTTCTATGGAAAACGAAGGGAAGTATCCAAAGAAGTTGTTTGTGTCTCTATCAGAAAAATCTATTGTCCAAGTCCCACCAGGGAGAAAAGAAGAATTGAGGGAGAGGTCTTTTAAATTTTAATGCCTAAAGAAGTAGACACTCAGCACAACTTTCATCTTTTACTTTTCTCTTTTGGAGCCCCTCGGTTTAGTCAGTTGATTTGGCCCGCCCATTAAAAGAGAAAAACGCACACAATCTCCCATTCCTTGGTGTTTGGGGCATCCCGGCAGTGTGCGTGTGGGTGCGAGCACGCGTGCATGTTTACGGACCTAATACACACACGTACGTACCTTGGTTTGCATTCTGCATGATGTCAATATCTAACGATTAACACCAACTTTGGCGTATCAATTACCTAGAAGATTTTCAAGCTCTCATGCTTCCAAGTTCCAAGGATGATCTTCACGGTTCCATTTATTAAGTAAATCAATTTAGGGTTTAATTAATCAACCCAAATTATAGGATGTTGATAAGAAATATGAGAGGACCTAAGAAATTACAATTGATGACTGATGTGGCAATCAGAAGCTTTATTTCAAATTTTGTAATTCTCTAACCGAATTGTCAAATGTTATTTTATTATTTAAATAGAGCTTTAAATGATTGTAATTATTAAAAAAATGTTGAAATAAAATTTTTATTGGTTGAAATGTTAGTGGAATAAGAGACCCACTATTAAAATGAATTAAAAATAAATTTGACATCAAATCACTAAGTTTTCAAATCCAGTTAGCAAATAACATTTCGGTTGGAGAGACTTTTAATATCAAATATACACAGTGTCATTCCACCTAGAATTTTGACATCTCTTTTGGAGATGCTTTAATACACACACGTACGTACCTTGGTTTGCATTCTGCATGATGTCAATATCTAACGATTAACACTAACTTTGACGTATCAATTACCTAGAAGATTTTCAAGCTCTCACGCGTCCAAGTTCCAAGGATGATCTTCATGGTTCCATTTATTAAGTAAGATCAATTTAGGGTTTAATTAATCAACCCAAATTATAGGATGTTGATAAGAAATATGAGAGATTCCTAGTATGGTTTAATTAAAAGAAGCGAATAGAAGACAGAAGCTCAAGAGTAATGTTATTCATACCATATTTTTGTACCACATTTTCATACCACCTTAGGTGACATTTGATGTGGACAACCACATCATTTGAATTAATCAGATTTTTAAATTTAGTTCATTATTTAATAAACTAATAATTAAGAAAAACTAGTTAATTAAATTATGATTGTGGTATATGAGGAGTCTTTCTCATTCCTTTCCTTGGGTTTTGCAAATTTTTCAAATGATGTGGCTATCCACATCAGATGCCACCTAAGGTGGTATAGAAATATGGTATAAAAACATGGTATGAATAACATTACTCAAAGCTCAGGGCAAAAGGGGTAGAGGAAGACCAAGGAAGAGTTGGAAAAAGATTTTAAGAAAAACATGAAATACTTGGAGCTAACGGAAAATTTGGCACAAAACTGAGCGCATTGGCATTTTAGAATTTATATAGCCGACCGCACTTAGTGCGATAAAACTTTGTTATTGTTGTTGTTGACTAGTATGTCACCAATAGTGTTTTAGCCCTTAGGGATCCCAAAAAATATGAAATTTGACTGACAAGCTGACTTAGGCAATTTACTTAATTGTGATGTCTTAAATTTGACTAGTATGCCACCAATATCATTGACTAGTACGGTTTAGAGATATTTCTCTTCATTTATAAATGTGATGGATTAAATTCGAATATTTGTGAATAACAAGTTCAATACGTATTTTTTTATTTTTTTTATTTTGGCAAACAGAGCTAGATTAACCAGGCAATGCCCAAAAGTACAATGAAAGCCAAACAACAGCAATCCCCAAATACAACCAGGAAGTACAGGGGTTAGACTACCTGACACTCAAAAGCAAGGCTCAAAGTGTCTCCCCTGGCACCTCCCTCACAAATTAAGGCGGACAAGGTAAGCCATCCTTATTTAAAACATGCACAAATGAAGATGGGGGCCTATCCACCCAAGACACATCACACATCTCCACACACCTTCGCGACGCCAAATGGTCAGCCGCCAAATTGGCTGATCTTGGAATTTAAGACCAGTGACATACATGAAAGGCTTCTCCAAGCTTCACACACTTCGCTAAAATAGGAAAAGCCTCCCACCTGCCCTCAGAAATTGAACCCTGCAAAAAGGATATAGTGTTGTGAGAATTCGATTCAACAATCACATGAGTGAGACCCAAAGAGATACCCAAGTCACAACCATTCTGCACATCCAAGGCTTCCGCAGAATCCACGCAAGTTGCTCTAAGTTTGGTGCAACGAGTTGCCAAGAAATTCCCCAAAAAATCCCGCACCACTGCCCCTGCATATCTATTGCCCGTAGCAACATCCCAACTGGCATCAACATTTATTTTTACATAGGGAAGAGTTGGCGGCACCCACCTAACTTGTCCCTCGCTATGAGATAGGTGTCGTCCCTATCAACTAGAGGAAACCTACCTCGCATCAAGGAAAGCCGCCACACTGGTGGAAATAGCAAAGAGGACCTGAAACGAATTGATAGCTTTATGTTGGTAAAGGAAACGACACCATGCTTTCCAAATGTGCCAACAAGAAAATGCAATGAGAGAAAGAACCCGCATCAAGTCATTCTTGGAAAGAACATGATTCTGTAGAACAGCCAAAAGCCAAGTACCCCACGATGTAATTTCCGGAGGATTAACTCGATATGTTAAAGCACCCCCAAATCAAATAGCTTTCACCCATGGACATAGAAGAAACAAATGTTCAACAGACTCCTCATGTGAATGACATAAAGGGCAAAGCAGTGAAGGCGCAGATTTCCGATTGTAAAGAGCTGCCATCGTGGGAAGTGCACGATGCAATGTCTTCCACATAAAACATTTCAATTTAGGGGGAATACGAAGCTGCCACACCCACTTCCATTTATTTTCCAACTATTTCAGTGTATAGATTCTTATTTTTAAAATAAAATAAAAAGGTAGGTTGCATGAAAAAAAAAGCCCAAATTAAGTGTAAAATTAACGGTGGCAAAAGAATCGGTAGGGTAATCATGAAAATTGAGGATCACAAACTCCTCTTTATTTTTATGATTGTTTCTCTCTTATCTGGTCCCACTATAAACATCTTTGGCAGCGAATAAAAAGTTTAGTTCTACGGATGGAGAGATTTTTCAGATTGGTATAAGGGATGGTACATCACGTGTAAGATATGTATGTTAAAAAATTAATAACTTAAAAAATAAAATTTCCCACCACTTATACAAAAACATGTGGTGCACCACTCGTATTCTGTTCACAATGGAAAATTTATCCTATGGACGGCCACTATGTCATTATTTCTGATGCCAAATCAGGGGCGGAGCTAGAAAACGTTATTTAGTAGGGGCAATCTTAACTTCCAGTTATACTTGAGCAAAAAAAAAAAAAAAAAATTATGATACCAAAATTTCTTCAATAATTTGATTGCTCTTCTTTTTCGTTTTAAATTTCATTAAATCAACTTGTGGACATATTTTCACAATAATAACTTATTATTCATATTTTTTGAAAATTTCAACTAATCAATTAAAGTATTTAAATACGATAAATTTAAGTTCAGTGAGCATCGTGATTCTTTTTCTCTACACAAAACTTCAGTGAGGGCAGCAATCCCCAGTAGGCATTAGCTGCCTCCATCCTTGTGCACCATAGTCGAACTCATAAGTCCCATATTGAAAGTAACTAAACCTCATCCAGTTACTTGAAAAAAATAACAGAAATGATTTAAACACACCCAAATTCTTTTTCACACGGGCCGGGTTTATTTAAGGAAAATTTAACGAAAAACCACATTTTTACATTAAAAAGTCAATATTGGTATATTCACTTTACCCTTTATTTTGTCCTTATCGTTAAAACTCAAAGTTTTCAAACCCTTTTTATTAGTTTTCCTTTTATTTAAACACAAAATGTACATAAGAAAAAAAAAGAAGGGCGAATATCATTTTTCAAAATGATATGCACAATATCAATGGATTCACTTATCTCGCCATGGTACGTGGTTGCATCATGCATGATAAATCTAAAGTCATTTTCCACTACTAGATAAGTTAATTTTCTGCATTTTCCAGGAGGACTTGTAACTTCTATTTGCCTCATATCTGAGGTCCGTTGTCCTACATCAAGTGAAACTCAAATTTGATTGGTCTAGCCAACTCAAGTATGGCATGTTAGGCCGACTGTTAGGATCAGCATGAATGCTGTACTGCCAAATGGGTCATAAAGTAGCAGACAATATGCTTGTCGTGACTCGTACAATAGCTGCGTCTGCATTCCCTCTTAGCCAATCCTGCATAATCTGATAGATTCATCCTCAACATGTTTTGTAGCTTTCTTTTATTGTGCACCATGCATTCTAAAAGTTACCTATCATGGTCATCGTTTCCCATCAGTCCCATCTCTATCTCTTGCCCTATGTTTCAGCTCTCTTCTGCCCCTTTCACTAGAGACTTTGAAAGTTTGAATCACCTATATCAGGTACCAGTAGAATATCAAGTTTGCTTACTTCTTGCCATGCCATACTGTGAATCAAGGCAAACATTTAGACAAGAATTGACGCTATCAATGTTTGATTTACAATCTAACGACACAAAGATGATGAGGATAAATTATTTTTCAGTAAACTTGCATATGGTGTGTGACTTGCAGTCCAAGTCATAAAAAATTTGCCATCCATTGCATTGGATGGTTAGATTTGCATGGTAGAATTTTGACAATCTATAATAGAAGAACCTCAAAATTCAAACACCGGATCATATCCCATACACCAATATATGGTGGAAAAACCTCAAAGTTCAAAACTAGTGCAAATATTAAGGCTTTCTTAAGATGATCCACCCCAATACATTAATTAAAATACCCATTAACAAGGTTTAGAGTTTTGAGATTATAGGGGAACAAAGGCCCAATTGATGTCCCCACTAAACAAAACCTTGTGTTGAGTTGCTAAGACAGCGTGGGACAGAACCCTAAAATGTCCCCCATTTCTCACCCTACAGGCCATAGTGTCCACAAGTCTCATTGCTGGCAAGCAATATTCTCCTCTCAAAATCAAAATCAATCTGGGCTATACCCAATTACAAGTTTTGTTGGAGAAGATAAAGAGATAATTAGATAAGATAAGAATTGTGGGAAGTGCAATGAACCCAACAACTTGAATCTTTAAAATACTGTAGATGAACGAATTTAGGACAATTCGTAGGAATAATCATTTTTTGACGTTTAGATGTATAAATGATTATTTTTAATAACGATGACATATTGATCATACAACGACGACATAATGACATAACGACATATAATCATTTCTAGAACCAAATGTCAAAAAGTGATCATTTCTACTAGTTGTCTATCATTTAATCTAACAGTTATATGGCAAGAAGAACTCAGCACACATAGAACTTCAACTGAGGGTTCTTATAAGGCCTACTCTACAATTTACCCCAATGATCTAGCGTGTATTTTTTTATGTTTGCTTGCTCTATAAAACCATATGACTATTAGATTTAATGATAGACATTTTAGGGACGTTTGTTTGCCCTCACTAAGTGGGACTAGACTAGACTCGACTAACTATTAGTCCAATACCTTGTTTGTTCCGTGTTGGGATTAACATTAATGAGACTAAAGGGGATTCGCATAGACAAAACCCTTCGCTAAGAGGTCTTAGCAAGACCCCCCAATAACCAAGGGACTGCTAAGATCTCTCTCTGCTATTGCTTGCGTTGCTAGCTTTCTATCCTCACTCCGAAATCACACTACCAGACCACCACACTCTTTCCCTCTCTCCTCATCGTGCTAAGCTATAGGAACCCAGTCACCAACGTCCCGCAAACCCAGTCACCAAAATTCTGCCTTCACGCCGACGAACCCACAACCCAACTCCCTACTTGCTCCATGACGAACCCACAACCCAGATTTCCCCTATTTGCTTCACAAAGGAACAGTTGATTCGATATGCTAAATTGGGTTCTCCATTTTCGTCAATTGAACTCGAATCAGACTTAGAAAATAAAGATAACGATCTTGACCTCAAGGACTTAGAATCCGAAAACAATCTCCACAATTTCATATCCATCCGCTATCCCGTAGCTCATGTGTCAAGCCGTTTCAGGTGAAACAAAATAAATACCAAGTTTCATAATTTGAAGAAAAAGAAGAATGCCAGACTAATTTGAAGTCAATAGGAGAAAAATGGATAGGAGTCAATGAATGGAGGTGAAACGGGACAGAAAAGAGAAAGGGGAAAGAGACAGTGGTACAGAGAAGGGCAGAGAAAGGGGAGAGGGGAGGGATGCAGTGGCCGGAGGAAAAAAATGAGAAGGAAGATAACTAAGAGTTTGACCAGAATAAAAAGATGGAAGATGATTCTAGAAAGGAAAAAGATAATTTAATAATAAAATATTAGTATATATAGATTAAATGAATAATAAAATATTTTAAATATAGATTAAGTAATATAATATATGAGTCCTGCTTTTTAGTTTGACACAGCATCAAACGCTTCACTAAATCAGTCCAACTTAGTTTAGTCTAAGCCAGTCTAGCTTAGTCCCTGAAGCTAATCCAGTCCGAGATAGTCCAGTGCAACAAACCCACCCTTAATGTTTCTTTGAAAACCGTATTCATTTATTTGAATGTTGTAATGGGTTTGAATTTATTTAATTTTTTACAAAAGGGATTTACAAATGATAAACTAAAATATAAATTTTTCGAATCATTGAAAAAATTACGAAATATACACTAGAAAATATCGTGCAAACAAAATTATTCAAGATATCTCACAGAATGATATATATAGTCTCATTCCATTGAGGGATTCCGCAAATAATTTTATTTAAGAGACACTTTGGTAGCTTATTTCGTAACTTTTTTCAATGATTTAAACCGTCAATATTTTAGTACATCATTCGTAGATCTTCCTTCCAAAAGTTCAGAGAAATCTAAAATTATTAAGATATTCAATTGCAGTGAAGAAAATAAATGAATTCAGTTATTCAAATAAACACCAATATGACTCATTATTTAATCCAACGGTCAAATTGTATCGGATTTAGGATTTATTTTTGGTAAAAATGACATTTGAAGAAAGACCTAAAAAATAAATGATTAAATTGTCGAACTACAATATGAAATGAGTCTCACACAAAATCCGTCCAATAAACTTATTTAAAAGATCCCTCACGGAAGGGGATCCCTCAAATACGTGGTCATGGTAACTACACACATAGTGTTCAACCACCTAAAAAGTATATGCATTATATTATCAAAATTCCAACCCTCTTGTCGCTTGGAAAGACATTGCTCTGATATGTCACTTTGAATAACAAAATTGCTGACCATTCCCAACAAAGACGTCATTCGTGTCTCCTAGCTTGGTTTGGGCAACATGACTTAGAGAAGCACCTGGTGTCCTCTTGTACAAATTGAAAATGATGTCGGCCATATAGGCATTGTAGATAAACTCCAAGTTTTTTTTTTTTTTTTTTTTTTTTTTGCGTTTTGGCCATATATGCACAAGTTAATATTAAGTCTCGATGATAAAAAATTCAGAGAACATATAGTTCAAATGGTTAAGAATATTCACCTCTTCACCTAATGTTCTAAGTTCGATTTCTCCCTCTTTCGAAATCACTTTAATGAAACAAATGTTGATTAAAGGTGGTTAAAAAAATGGTTAATAGGAATATAAAGTAGTCATCTTGCACCCATATTTATTTTTCTACTAGAGATATTGGGCCATCTTTTTATGAACTAAAGACATTTGGGTCCGTTCGGCTCAAAGGAGCTTAAACCACTTTAAAATTATGTTTATACGGCCCAATTCAGTTCAAATTTCAATAATTGTAGTACAAATTGTTCAAAATTGGGTACCATTGGTGATTCAGCGTCTGACACGTGTTAAGGTGGTCTAGTCATTGGGTCTGGGTCCTCTGGGTGGATAAGGCCAGTCCATTCCAGTCCATGAGTCCGTTTGATGTGTATCGCTTAGGTTATTTCCAATCGAAGGAAGATTAAATGATAGTTCTGCAAGAAATTATATTTTAATAAATATTGTTAAATTATATTTTATACTATATTCAAATGAGAGGATCAAAGGATTATATGCCAAATATAATTTATTATTTTAATTAAATTAATATGGTTAATTAAATTAAACTACCATATTAAAATAATATTTTTAAACATATTTTGAGTGCCACTTGTCCCCAAATGAAAAGTATCACATCTCGGCCCGGGGCGAATCACTTCCCAGGCCCGCTCCACCACTGAAACACGATATTGTCTGCTTTGGGCTTACCATTCTCTCACAGTTTTGTTTTTGGAAACTCACGAGCAACTTCCCAGTAGATCACCCATCATGGAATTGCTCTAGGCCCCTTCTCGCTTAACTTCGGAGTTCCTACGGAACCCAAAGCCAGTGAGCTCTCAAAAGGTCTCGTGCTAGGTAGAGATGAGAATATACATATAAGGATCACTCCCTTGGGCTTCAATATATATATATATATATATATATATATATCGGAAGGTAAATATAAATGTAGGGGGTTCATGCATCATGAAGAATGTTCTCATGCTTCATGGTCGTTTCAAATATCATCCTTTATTTAAGCGTTCCTAATTGTCAGATTTGGACTGCATGTCACATTTAATTAATTCAATAGATCGAGACCAAACTGGGTCGATCATAGAAGCATCAAAGTTTGAACATTCGAGTTCTAAGATATGGTTTTCATGAAAAACGTTAGGTTTACATGGGTGTATTTGTTTTATGATAACTTCGGGTTTCAAAGGCACTAAATTTGAAACTACAGGTTCAATTTAGTTTATGAACATTTAGTTCATAAAAGAGACGTTCATGCAAGAACACATAATACAATATGTTGATTTAAGTGTATTGGATTTGAGATGCTTTAGGAACTTAAGTATGAGTGCTTTAGGACTATGAAAGGATGTCAACAGTTCAAAGAAGAGAAATAAATTATTGAATTGTTACTGTCCAAAAGTGAGCTTCCAAAAGGCCTCGTGCTAGGTAGGGACGGGAATATACATTTAAGGATCACTCCCCTGGGCGATGTGGGATGTCACAAAAAGCTTCCGTATTTTTTATCTTTATATAATCTCAATAATTTTTTGGACAGAATTTCGAGTAACACGTGTCGCTAACATGAGTAACTCTCCTGATTTCTTATCTTTATGTAATCTCAATAATTTTTCGGATAGGATTTCGAGTGACATGTATCGCTAAAGTAACTCTCCAGATTTCTTATCTTTATGTAATCTTAATAATTTTTCAGATAGGATTTCGAATGCCACGTGTCGAGATATAATTGGTTGTGCATATTTTAGATAGGATTCTTATCTACATGGCGCTTCTTATCTTCAGCTTTCAATGTTGTAGGAATAGTGTCGGTATTTATAGGAAAAGAATTTAGATTTTTTTTTTTAATTTGTGCAAAAAAAAAGTTCAAATTCCAACGGTAACCTGATGGTAGCATGACGTTAGCTAGCCGCTGCTGGCTGGCGTCATGTTGATGCCAGGTAGCCGTTGACATTCAAATGGGTTGAGCTGGAGGGCTGGCTGGCTGGAAATGGCCAGCATGCTGGCCTGATTTAGGGTTTGGGCCTGATGGGGCCCACAAACCCTTTGGCCTAGTCTTTGGTTGGAGACGGTTTTCGTGTCATTCAGAACCATTTTTAACCATACGACCATTTGGTCGGGTCGGTTGAAGATGACCTTACATGACAATCCCCGATCCCATTTACATATTATGGGTGCTTTTAAGTGAGTTAAAAGCGAATTTGAACCACATTATTACTAGCTAATTGTGAGGCTAAACCTATCTTCCTCCCCTTAGTTAGATAATATCATTTGTTCAAAAAAAAAAAGTGTTCCTCATGTATTTAGTTTAGGGTTGTGTTATCCACACATTCCATTTTATCTCTCATGTACTTCTAAAAATCAAGATAAAAATTAAAAAAAGGTATGTGAGAGAAAAAATGAGTGTGTTATAGCACCATCCTTGTTTATAATGACAACATGTTTACGATGTCCAACCGCGTCATATATAGTTTTTTTTTTTAATTTAGTATTCTTATATTTTGGAGTTTGACTACAATAGTATATACTATAATGATATGAGTTTTATACAAAATTATGAATATCTATTAGATCCTTATTTTTAAGATCTCACCGTTAGTTTTCCGACGACTCAAAATTGTGTATTTTGATCATATCTGAATAGTGTGGGTCCCTCAAAGAAAATAAAAAACCAACGCCTTTTGGATTAAAGTAACAGTTCAACCAAATTACAAATTCGAGATCATATTTTCAGGGGTTTATATGGTAAAGTGTTATTGACACATTAAAAATCTCATTTTACACTTCTAAAAAGTGTATTTTTCTTTCTAAATATAGAAAGTTTGGAGTGCCAATAACATTTTGCTAAGTTTAAAGGGTAGTATTATTTACATATTTATTTTTACTTCTTACATATTTTTTTTCAATTTCCGGCTATCCTATCGAATGAACTAAAAAGATTAATGACAAAAAATTAATAAGGATGTGTGGTGAGGTAAAAATAGGTGTGTGAATAACACTTTCCTTAAAAAAACAACAACAAAGCATTATCCAACTAAGTGAGTTTTGTTGTATAAATCATAAAAAGTCACTATGCTCGATTTTGCATCAAATCTTCTGTTAACTTCATATGTTCTGGTAACAATACCAAGCCAAAAAAAATCAGACCGAGATGGTAGATCTTAATCCAAGATTAGACCACACACGTATGTGTGTGTGTGTGTAAATATAAAATGCAGAAGGAAGCAAACTATCCTTAATCACATCATGGAGAACAAGTGCTTTAGTGGAGTTTTGAGTCTTCTAGAAGTACAGGGAAACCTCGACAAGTTAATTAGGATTATTTTTTGCTATGCGCAGTACAATATATGAAATTTCACTTTATTCTATTGGGATGTGATATTTATACATTCTTAACACACTTTTTTAATTTTTGATCGTCAGATTAGATGAATTGAAGAAGATCAAATGACAGAAATTATTATGAGGTGTGTGGTAAGTAAAAAGAGGTGTATGAGAAGTAAAAAAGAATGTGTGGATAGCACACCCCTGTACTCATCAGTTGTATCTCACTTTACTATTCATTTTTTTATTGAATAAAGAGGCGTTAGTTTTGTTAACGGTGACAAAAACTCTTTGAGGTACCAGTATTTTGTGTATATATATGTACCATTATTGTTTTAGCATTCTTACAAATGGAACACCTGATAAACTTTATAGACCCATGCAATTTCATCACCAATATCACCGATATTATTTCAACTTAATCATTTATTACTATGTGTTGGGTTACATCACAAAAGGTCTCGGTGATATTAGAGGTAGAAACTCTCATATATTACTTGTATATTATTTTGTCATATGAACGATGTGAAATCTTATTCTTCAATACACCCCTCACGAGTGGCCCCACATGGGATCACAAGAGAAACCAATTCCCCTATCGAGAAATGGTCAAGTCATTATGCTGGAGTTAACCAAACTTTTCGAGAAACCAGTCATCATTTAAGGACTAGAGCCAACGTAATTTTTCAATGTCCAGTCATTCAATATCTTTAAAATAGAGCTAGCGCAATTTTTCGAAAGCCGAACTTAAGGAGGGAAAATTAGAGCTCAATAAATCGGGCCAAGGACGTATTGAAAAATAGTCTGCTATAATACCATGATAAACTTCTAAGGCTCATAAAGGTCCACCACCAATATCACCGATGAGTTTTAGTTGGACCACTACACCATGTAATGATCTCACTCCCCTCTCACACCACCCTACCTCTGAGTCTCGGACGAAATAATTTCTCATGGATGAGAGAATGGCTTGGGACCCAGTCAAACCAAAGCTAACTCAAACTTCACCAAAAAATTGATCTAAGTGACTTGAGTTGAATTTTAAGAGATGGTTATGTAGATAAGTTTTTTGGTGAAGTTTGAGTTAGCTTTGGTTTGACTGGTTCCCAAGCCATTCTCTCATCCATGAGAAATTATTCTGTCCGGGACTCAGAGGTAGGGTGGTGTGAGATCTTTACATGGTGTAGTGGTGAGCCTCACTGTCAAGGCGTGGGGTATGTTGGCTTTATTGTGTCTGGGGTCGCACAAACACGTGGTCCGGATGCCAGACTCCAAAATTTCTCCTCACCGACACGTAAAACTCCTAAAGTTGGTAATTTCTAAGATGGAGCTAGACATTGCTGTCACATTTTTATGTAATAAACATTTAAATTATGAATGACCTTAGTACTTCATCTTCCAAAAGAAAACTGAAAAAAGAAAGAAAGCAACACTCCATCGGTCGTGAATGAGAAGGGAAAATATATAACATCCAACAGGACATAGTACACTCCTGCTTATTCTTTGATTCTTTCCTCTGTTGAGCTAAAGGAACACCCAACAAGGTAGTTCCTCAAAAAGTTCTCTCTCTCTCTCTCTCTCTCTCTCAAAAGCCTAACTTAGCTTACCCTAAAGAATGCGAATATTAAAAAGGAAAACCTAGTACCATACTAGCTATAATTTTATATATACACAAAACATAAAATATTACTGAAATATATTTTAAATATTATTACCAGTTGAAAGAAGAATGGGAAGAGGGAAGGTGGAGCTGAAGAGGATCGAGAATAAGATAAATCGACAGGTAACATTTGCAAAAAGAAGGAAAGGGCTGCTAAAGAAGGCGTACGAGCTCTCAGTTCTTTGTGATGCTGAGGTTGCTCTCATCGTCTTCTCCACCCGTGGAAAGCTCTCTGAGTTCTCCAGCGGCCCTAGGTAAATATCTCTATTTTCTGAATATATACAATATATTATAATATAATATATATGTGGGAAATATATTCCTTGGAAATTAAATTTTAGTGGATTTGGATGCATATTTGGGGAGGGAAAGGGTGAATTAATAGAGGAATTGTTTGCTTATGCTCTTTTTCATTGTCGAATTTGAGATGAGTTCTTCATTTTTCATGAGATTTAACTTTCACTCATACAATCATAGGGGAAGGCTTGTTGTAAAATTGCACTAAAATTCGTTAGATGTATTATCATATCTTTAAATCAGTACTTAATTTAGAAGGTCGTAATTAAATAACTAAAAATATGATAGGATGGATATGATCAATTTTATTTTTTATTTTTTGTAAAAAAAATTTAACTGGTGCAAGTCCATTGCTAAATATAATCCTTCAAAATTGTTCACCTCAATATATAGTAATCTAGGTTATAAATTCTTTAAGTACTCTTCAACTTATTAAGGGAATTCATTTCTTGCCAAATACTCAGACATCTTATGTTATCATACATCATAATCAGAGCTACTGGTTGTGTAGAATCATATTTGAATGTATGTCTTAACTATAATTGGCAATAATTATAATACCTCAAGGTTATGTTCGGACGAGGAGTAGGAAGTTAGGCTAAATATAACTAGAAATGCACTATAAAAAACTAAATGGAGGGACTTTAAATTAGTGGATACAATGATTAGGAGGGGGTCATATGCAAATTTTTTTTTTTTTTTTTTGTCAAACGATAGATTTATTAGATCAGATGTTAGATCAGAAAGTCAACGGGGTTTGAACCCACGTCGTGATGCAAGGGCAACTCTCCTCTCCACCATTGTGGTTGAGAGCTACTTGCGGTCATTTGCAAATCTATTGTTTTTTTTTTTTTTTTTTTTTTTTTTTGTGGACAGAAACGATAGAATTTCATTACCATAACCATCCACTTACAAAGATGCCAGATGGGTACATATGCTCCAGTGATCAATTTCTTGATCTGGAGGTAATAGGCACAAATTACAAATAATTTTAAACCCCTATACGGCCATCACACAAATCACACCATTAGAACGAGGAATCCCGAGATTGATATGTCCCGTAGACAAGACGTGACATACCAAGCACCAAAACCATCGTGAGACAGTAAGGCTACAAAATTACAGAAGCGACACAAACCACTTACTGAAGCAACACATACCAATAATAAAAACTATACTAAAAAAACAAAAGAACAAGGTGACATGTCCACAATGGAGATGCAACTGGAATTTAGCAGTAGGCATGGGTAACAGAGGAAGAGGCACGTGCAGAAATGTTAGAAGGTGTGCGAGGCCAGCTGTAGACGAGACAAACTCAGAGGGTGGGGTGGAAGGGATCCAGCCAGAGCCACAAAAGTAGTCGGAACGCCACCACAACTAAAAACCTGCATAAAACATGATAGCACCAAGAGCCGCCAGAAATTCCTCGTAACGGTGTAGGTCGCAGTTATGGCAAGAAATAGTGGCAACGACATGGATGGTAAATGTAGTTCCAAGGGCAGAGCCCTCAGGAAGTCCAAACAACCGAGAGAAAATTTTGCTAGCAAATATGCACATCATCACTGCGGGTGCCCAGGAAGCCGCTGCCGGGAACGCTCCATGTGCAACCTCACCTAAGAAACAGAAGCTACACGAACTCGAATAAATAAAACTTCTGGTAGGCATGACCGCCACAAACCAAGTAAGAAAAGGAAAAAACCTAAAAAAGCAAGTCAAATACCCACAAAAACAACCTAAAGACCAACCCAAAATTGCAGATCTAAGCCCTAAACAAGGGAGAAGCCCTGTATGGCAATAAAATTGGGGAAGTGGGTCAGAGGATCACAACAAAGCCATGAAAACGGGTTGCGCACAGAAGAGTGAGGGGAAAAGGCGTTGGGCAGACCAAGGAACAGAGAAAAAAGAGAAAGCAGTGAGAGGAATGGGTCGGGGGCACGGAAAGAAAGGAAAAAAATGTGTGGGTCGCAGCAAGAGGATGGGGGGGGGGTAGGAAGCAAGGGGTGAAAAGACGAGGAAGAGGGGGATGCTAGAAGGAGGTAGGAGGGGTTGCCGCCGGTCCAAGCCTAAGCAAGGGACCGGTGACTAAAGGTTGGCAAAGTTAGGGTTTGTGGTTAGAGGGAGAGCTTATCTGATTTTATTGGAAGGGAGGCCGAGAATCTCTATCTTGCAAATCTACTGTTTATGTCTTTGTAGTGATCCTGTAATATATTTCAAATACCTTCATTAAATACTTTGCAATCCACATTTCCAGCTATATTTAAGGTTATTTATCCAAAATGGTCCTTAAGATTGGCTTAACTCCTCATTTTGATCCCTCAGATTTAAAATCAAATTGTCAATTATTTTAGTCATTCTATGAAAAATCTCTGTTAAATTAAGGGTATTTTTGTCAAATCAACCCTTCTCATTGAACTGGTGGTTTCTTCAGTTTAACAGAGATTTTTCACATAAGGACCAAAATGATTGACGTTGGACAATCTCAGAGACTAATTCTATTGGTTTTAAATCTCAGTGACTAAAGTGAGAAGTTATGACAATCTCAATAAATATATAGGTGTAGCCGCACCTTGCATCAATATTTGCATTCCTACATGGGCTTCTCCACTGTATAAACTTAGTTATTGAAACTATTCAGTTTCTTAAGCTTCATTTGAAGCTCATCCATACATAAAATAATTCGAATTGGAAATCATTTCTGGATCCAAATGTATACATTTGAAGATCGTTTATATGCATTCCCACACACACACACACAGAGGTTAGGATGGGGGGACATACATTTTTTGGCACCCTTTCTTAGGGTCAACTCCATAATATATTTCTATGATATAACCGTCTATCTTTTAGGTTTTCCCTTAAAGATCATCTATATCAAAATCACTCAAATTTGAAATCATATGACCGTTTGATCCCTAAATCATATGGCCGTTTGATCCCTTTAATTTGTTCTTAAGTTTGGAACTACAAAATTGCCAAGGTTGTGAATTGGTGGAAATGTCTTCCTCTTCAACTCACTGCGTCCCTGGTTTAAATGTTTCCCTATTATTTATGTGGTTTAGAGTAGTAATATCAATTGTGATTAAAAAAACTTGGAACTACAAAATTAATTAAAATGTCTTGCTCCCAGATTTTGTTGCATGCTTTTGGGCTTTTCTCTACTGGCATTTGAATCAGTGCAAAATGCATGCGCTCTTTTCTCTTTTGAATTTGCATTCTGATCACTGTCCTATAATTGTTGCTTTGCTTTCATTTCAGCTTGGCGAAGACGCTTGAGAGGTATCAAAGATGCACTTATGGAGAACTGGGAGCAAGTCAATCTGCTGAGGACGAACAGGTTACCGATAGTTTCTCATTTGTAATTAGCTTTAATTAAGATGGATACATCTATTACCTGCAATGACATAAGTTGGGTAAAGCAACCTATATTATCCATTATTCAATTATTCTCAATCTGTTAGGGACAAATTCGTGGGTTGGTTTAAGTTTTATGTTATTGGTAATGGAATTTCTTTCACAAAATCCTGCCCTACGGATTTTTGACATTAGGTGAACTTGTGCCATGCATGTTCACAAGCAGAGTAGATACCAAGACTACTTGAAGCTAAAAACGAAAGTAGAGGCCCTACAACGCACGCAGAGGTATTACGTATATCGATGATATATATTGCACACACACATATATGTATATAGCGATACATTTGCACTAGAACTTTTGTAGATAAAATTAGACAGTATGTTTAATGATCGCATGACAAATGCAAAGATTTTGCTCATGAAAACTTTTACTTGGCATGTTTTTAGACATCTTCTTGGGGAAGATTTGGTTCATTTAGGCATGAAGGAGCTTCAGCAGCTTGAGAATCAACTCGATATGTCATTGAAGAAAATCAGGTGCACTAAGGTATTCATAATTTGTTCCATAAGCGTGAAAAAGATGGGGAGTTAGTTAAAAGAAATCTTAACAGAGAATCTCGATTTACATTTCATTTGTTCGCAGACCCAATTTATGCATGTTCAGATTTCTGAGCTTCAGAGGAAAGTAAGTATTTTGCAAACAACATATATATATATATATATGTATGTATGTATACACATAATATATGTGTGTATATAAGTTACCAAATCTTTTAAGAATTAATTGTGCAGGAAGAAATGCTGCTGGAAGCAAACACTGGACTGAGAAGGAAGGTACGTAATACCAAACTACTGCTGCATTCTCAGCTATTTGACCATTATTCATTTTTGTTTTTCATGCAATGGAAATTCATCATGCTGTATAATACATCTTAATTAGCTATTCATTGATTACAACATTTCAAGGCAAAATCTAATATAGTCCTCATCATATAGATTTCCTATCCTTAGTTGTATAACTATAGTAATGCAAAGCACTATTGCGCTCGTTTGGTTCTTAGGATTGAAATGGATTGGTTAACTTATAAAACTCAAGGGATATTGAAAGTAAAGGTGAATGATTTTTCATATTAGGGGTAATAAGGAGATTAGATATGAATGACATATGTTTTCTAATCCTACCATTTTGGGGATTGAAATATATAAGTTTACTTCACGAGTCATATTCCATCTTCAAGTTGGACACTATCTTTCATTCCTTCCTTCAATGTGCCTTGAATATAGTAATTATTCATTCCAATCCAATCGCTAACAGCAAACGATCGAGGCCTTTCTTTTAATAACTGTACGTTATTATCTAACTGTTTCTTCATACGGATTCTTGAATCTTGTTAATTATTCCATTTAATAAGTTTTTCAGATAACTGATTTGGTCAATTTGGGGTGTAAATTTTCGTGTTCTGCAGTTGGAAGAAAGTACTGCTGGCCTTCAACGATCATGGAATAGCAATCACCAGGCTGCTCAATTAGAGGGATTCCCTGGGCATTTGCAATTCAACAATACATTGCAGATCGGGTAACCATATATCTTATAGTGATTTTTGTCTATAGAGATTTTTGTCAAGCGTATAAATTTTTCGGCAACGTTAATTAATAAAATTCAGTTGCCTTAATTTTTTTAGCTGTCATCTAAAGTGGTCATTAACTATTACAGCTACAGTACTCCAGCAGTAACAAATGATGAGGTGAATGTAGCAACGTCCTCGGAACAAAGTCGTCGGGGATTCATCCCTGGTTGGATGCTCTGAATTTAGAGGAATCATGCATCAATCAAAGAGTAAAGTGGTGAACATCATGTGTTGTTTCACTTATTAATAATTTGCTACCTCATATCGTTTAATGTTATAGAAGGGTTCATTCATTCGTGAGACTAACGCACAAGAACTCATCACGACTGTTGTGCCCTAAAAATTTCATTTGTATTTTACCTTTTACCAATGAGTAGTATAAAACGCTTGTGTGGTGTTTGTGAGACAGATCAAACAATTGAACACTTGTGCCCTACTAATGTTCATCAGGAAAGTTGTGCCCTAAAAATTTCCTTTAGCCCTTTCACTTTACCTATTACCAATGGGTATGAAATGCTTGTGTGATTTTTGTGAGGCTGATCACACAATTGAACACTTACCGTAATTCATCACGATTGTTGTGTCCTATAAAATTCCTTTGTATTACCAAATGAGCGAACGCATGGCAACATCTAATCATCGCTGCGGCGTGTGTCATGCCGTCTTTGCCTATTTGTGGCATGGATGAAGGGGATGGTGAAAATTACTCAATTGTACTAAATTGGGGGATATATTATATAATATAAATATATAAACTTGTCTACTACTATGAGATCATGCACATAATAAATTGCTGAATCTTAAAAAAAAAAGAAAAAAAGAAGTTATTTCCAAGTAGTAAACAACAAAATCTAAATATGTATGATCTTGTGTTTGGACAAAGATGAAGACGATGAAAAGAAAGAGCATAACTCACTGTTGGGGTGTCCAAGAGATGTAAAAGGATGTTTAAAATTTGATGAGAGATCGTGATGGGTTTCAGAATTGTGGTGGAGGACGGCGAAGATGTAAAGCCATACTTATAGTTGGTGGTTATGACATGGCCATAAACGGCGGACTCTTTTCAATTTGCAGGGTGGTTGGGGTCCAATTGAATCATTCAATTACAACTCTATTACTACTAATGGATGCCCGGTTGGTGCGTCCTCCCTATTATGCTTTGGTTAGGGAAACAATTTTGAACCCCATATAATTATTCTAGATTTTTTATTTTTTATTTTTTTTTGTGGGTCGAGATAGTCATGCTAGATGAACTACGTAAGAAAATAAGATAAGATAAATGTTAAAAGCGAAGTGATGATCACTTAGAAAGAGACGGCACATCTTAAAATCTGTTTGAGATTACTAAACAAATAATTAACTAAAACTTAATTGAGAATCTAAAATTGCTTTTAAAATGGCTAAAAGTCCTTTCTGACAATAAAAAACGTATCTTTTTATTTATTTTTTATTACATTTGAAGGAAAACGTTAATATTTGTAGGTTATAAAAGTTTTTTCTAGACAAAAACATATCATTCTTCCGCACTAGGATTTTTTTTATAATAATATTATACATGTTTTTAATAAAAACACTTCTAACAAAAATAACAAAAATAGTCTCAACTTCCTTCAGCTCTTTATTATTCATATATATATATATATAACACGATGTTAACATGACATGAATACATATATTTTACTAACAATATGGTAACCAAATGATCCCCTCCTCATTTTATGTAGGAAAAATGAGTTAGCTTAATTATTTTCAGTTCATAAGAGACTATAACAGTGTATATCAATATCTTGAATAATATAAACCGTAAAGGAGATAGAGATCAACAACTAAATATTGTCTTCGTGTCAAACTGATCATGAACACATTGTTTTTTTTTTTGGACAAAGATCATGAACACATTGTTGAAATGTGGGACACCAACGAGCAGTATAATTCCTCTGGCCAAAAACAAACAATTTTTCAACCTCCCATGTACTAAGACCATCTCCAACCCTGACCTAAAATCTAAAAATATTTAGCCCATTAAATTTAGGTTTTAACCTAGAAACGGTTTTTCTGCTCCAATCGTTTTGGTTTAAAATTTTAACCATAGATTATTAAATAATAAATTTAGCCCTAGATAATGGGGTTGAATCACAGTAATTTTCACTGGATAAAATGTGGCACTGTGCGTACGTACGTTCACTGGTTACGCGTCAAGCAATAAGGCAATGGTAATGCTGAAGGCCGTCCGTACAATGCATGCCTGAGACTCTTTGAGTCCGAATAGAAGCCAGTAAGTAGCGATCTGCACCAGTGTGAAAGAAAAATAAAATTGTGGTTCCAATTACTAGCCCTGTTGGAAAGAGAGAAAACGACTACATAGTGTACCTCAACCAATCAGAAATCGACAACACTTCCTTAGAAATCCCACCGGTTTTCCCAAAACCACTTGTATTCACAAAACCGCTTTATCTATCATCAAATCAAATGTGTGTACAGACAGCTACTAGCACATACACTTTCTCAGACACGTTCAGATATTTGGCTAGAAGAAGAAATCCATTAATTTATAACTGTATTTCTTTCTTTTTGCATATAAATAGCACAGCTTAGTATTTCAGTTTCTGGGTTGTCTTTCTTTTTTGGTTGTTTGGGTTTTTTGAGAAAGAAAATCAGAGAACAAGCAGTTGAAAGAGTTGAGTGGCAACTGAGAGTCCATAAGTATTTAATCATGGGGAGAGGTAGAGTTCAGCTAAAGCGCATAGAGAACAAGATCAACAGGCAGGTGACTTTCTCCAAAAGAAGAACTGGGCTGCTGAAAAAGGCTCATGAGATCTCTGTCTTGTGTGATGCTCAGGTTGCTTTGATTGTCTTCTCCAACAAGGGCAAGCTCTTTGAGTACGCCACAGATTCATGGTATACGATTTCTTAATTCATTATATCTCCTCCTCTCGAATTTTATTTACTAAAACCAAGCTAAAATTTCCACCAAAGAAAAAAAAACTAATTTTTATTTTCCGAAAATTTCGAAGGTACGCGAGAAATTTGTATCTATAAGAAAGTAAAAGGATTTAGAAACGTTGCTTGAGAGATCGAGTTAAACCTAGCTAAAAAAAATTCATACACCTTGCTTTGTTAGTCTGTTTTGTTTTCTGTTTTCGCATATTTTTGTTTTGTTTTCTTTTACTACAAACTTGTAATTAGGGTTGTACTATACACATGTGATCTTATAATTTGGTCCATGGTTAACCCTGAGTTGTGCTAAGGTAGAACTCTGTTAACTATAATTTGACTGTAGATGAAGTAACTGGAGTTGTTAATTTGTCATAATCTGATGCTGGTCAACTGAGATGTCGTTCCTGCAAGGTAATTAGAAGATCGATGAAAGCGGTGCTGATTTGATATAAAGTATTTTGTAATTATAAAATAGCTAGGCGTACTTCTCTTGTGCTTTTCTTTTTTTGGAAAAATTACTCGTGTCTAAAATTTAATGGTTGCGTCTGACAAAAGAAACATGTTGATCGGTACTTATTTGATAGTTTTTCGTACTAAATTGAACCTAATAATTGTGAAGAGATTAAACTTACCTGCTTGATTAAGGAGCGATTTGCTATAGTATAATATATCACTACTAATTCTGATCTTTGTTAGTGATATTAAATTAAATTAATGGATTCTAGAATATATGGTAATGAGTAAGCAGAAAAAATTTTGTCAGCAAAAGTAAAAACATCAAACGAGGAGTGCAAGCAGCAGCAAGTAGAATCCCTGCAGGAGAATATCCACTAACATATATAATATATAATACCCCTGAGAGAAAGCGAAGGCGATGGCACAGACCAAGTACATAATATAGTTTGAATATTGTGGTTTAATTATAGAATATCTGAAGTGAAATGAAAGGAAAACCCAGAAAACAAGAATCCTGGTGTAGTAAATCTCAGATATTTATTTAAATAATACAGTCTTCAACAGAAGCTCAAATTATTTGAAGCTAGGCGACCATCACATAGGTTAACTTGTCCTATACATAACAGTATCTTTGCTAATTATGTACATATAGCTATATATTAAGTTATTAACAGTCTCCAAGTTGATTATATTTACATACGCACACGCACTCACATCTGTAGTAGTATAGGAACCTGTTAGAGATGACATGCATGCGAGTTGCTTGCTCGACTGTAAACCGAAAACAAGAATAAAAAGTGCAAGACTATTGCAACTCCAAGGTTTGTACTGCCCGGCATTGATTGTAATTTAATCAACATTATTTCATGTGATGATGATCATGATTAATTTTCTTAATCATATGAATATACTCCATTCAAAGTGTTTCATAACTTCAATCAAATTATTAATCAATCAATTCATTAAGATGTGGTTTTTTTTTTGATAGAGGAGCAGATTGCATTCTTCTATCTAGATACTATTTACTACTTTTCATATGTTTGATATTGCTGATCATGCATGTACAGCATGGAGCAAATCCTCGAACGCTATGAAAGATACTCTTACGCCGAAAGACAGCTAGTCGAACCAGATTTTGAGTCACAGGTTTGCCATGCCATGCCATCAATCTCCGAATACTAATTAACTGCTACGCCTTATTTTGATAGTGTTATAACTAATTACTCGAAAAATTTCATGAAGCGCAGGGTAACTGGACCTTTGAATATTCCAGACTAAAGGCTAAGGTTGAGGTTTTGCAAAGAAACCATAGGCACTATTTAGGAGAAGACCTGGATTCCTTGAATCTCAAGGAAATCCAAAATTTGGAGCAACAGCTTGACACCGCTCTTAAACAAATTCGATTAAGAAAAGTACGTACTCACATATGCCAACTAATGAGAATCGCTCTCTATTAATTGTGCATTTGTACTTACACTAGACTAATTTTGAGTTTGATGACACTAAAGTATTCTCTTAATTTCTTTCAGAACCAACTCATGCATGAATCCATCTCTGAGCTTCAGAGAAAGGTAAGGGCACCTATAGCATTTTTTTTTCTTTTTTCTGTTGTAAATACGTTTAGACTGCGAGAGAAAGAGAAAGGGTACTGTGGATGATATATGTTCGGTAGCTCATTCAAATGTTTTTGATCTTGTGCGTTGTGACAGAGAAAGGCGATACAGGAGGAAAATAACTTGCTAGCAAAGAAGGTAATAATATGCTTGTACTATTTTATCACTGAGTCAGCTAGGGTGTGGTCTGGGGCTTATATTTGGCTTTAACTTGGATGGTTTTTGACGTGATAATTTTTCTTTTCGTTTTTCTGTTTTTAATTCATATAAATTTTGGAAATAGATAAAGGAGAAGGAGAAGGCTGCAGCTCAGCCCCAGGTTCAAAACTGGGAGCAGCAGAACCATGGCCTTGACCTGCTTCCACAGCCACTTCCATGTCTAAACAATGGGTGATTATTCTTCCCACGTAAAATTCTTAATTCTAGGGGCCTGTTAATTTGTCTTTTTAAAGTTTTCATTTATTTATTAGCAGAGCAATTCCAATGGAAAGATGCAATTTTGAGATGTAAAAATCACATTTACATTCCATTTACATTTTTGGGAAATCGAAATGTGGTTTTTGCTCTAAATGGAAGATGTAAATTTCATCTTGTAAAAAAAAAAATGTAATTTAAATCTGCAGGTCAAGATGAGTATTAAATCCTCACTAAATTATTGGAGAGCTTTCAGCCAATAAGAGATGTATGAATGCTACACATAAGGGAGATGCTCTTAGTATGTTAATATTGTTATATAAAATATGTTTTACGAAGCAGTATTGATGAATCAGTTAAGAAAGTTAATTAACTTGGTATCAACCCTAATTAACTTGTTTTTATGCAATGCATACGATATGATATGCAGGGGGACGCAGCAAGATGAATTCCTTCAAGTGAGGAGGAACCAGCTGGACCTGACTCTGGAACCATTATATGAATGCCATCTCGGATGCTTTGCTGCTTGATGATCAATCGGTAGAAAAAGGTGGAAGAATTAAATGGAAAGAAAACAAAACTACATATGTGTGCTATTTCTGTATTAAATTTCTGGTTTCTTGGTAAATTTGGACCAACCCTGAACGTACTGCTTTAGGTATGTTGCAGCCATCAATATATGAGGAATTGAACTTTTAAAGTGTTCTGTAAATCTATTTATATTCATGCCAAAAACCTGAGAAATATTGAGTAAATGTGTGAACTAAACTCTCTGTCTGTATCGATTTCAAACTCTATGTGCGAGCTAAACTCTTATCTATTTGTCTCTTCTCTGAGAAATCTCCATTAAATTAAAGATATTTTTGTCAAATCAATTCCTTCATTTGAACGGATGGTTTCTTCAATTTAATAGAAATTTGTCACGAATGACCAAAATGATTGATGGTAGACAATCTCTGGAACTAATTCTATCGATTTTAAATCTCAGTGACCAAAGTGAGGAGTTATGCCAATCTGATAAATTATTTTGGATAAAAAGCATTTATTAAATTAGGATTTTGGTATCTATAACTGAGGTGACTTCGGAAGAATTTAGGATTTTTCTTTTTTCGTTTAGGGTTTCGGAGTTTAATGCTTGATTAAGATACATGTAATGTAAGTATGCACATGAAAGGAAAAATAAACAACAAGATTCATGAGAAACAGTAACTGATGTAATAACTCATTGCTCAATTGGACAAATACTTTAAGCCGGAAACTTATAGAATACTTACAGCCTCACTCTTTCAAGAAGAAAGAATTGCACAAAAGGAATCGAACAAGGGATTAGTTCAAGGAGCATATATAAATAAAAGAATCTAACACACAACGGTGACCAGCCTTTCAATATGCATCTACATGATTGGGTGACCAAAAAAGGCTCTACTTTTCTGTTGAGTCTCAAGACGTTTCACTAAATATCATCACCTAGAAAATCAATTTTTCGACGGTCTGATGCAACACAAAGTTTGCCGATTGGATTAAATTTAGTTGGAAGAAGTTTCAAAATCCAAATATTTTAGGTATGTTTTGGACAATAATTTTCACTTGGGCAAGTTATGGACCAAAGAGATTCTACCACTACCCTATATTAGGCACTTTCTGAATTAGGGTTACTCTTAACGTGCAAATTGGGCAGGTTGAGCTTCTCTCCATCCATTCAGAAATACAAGAAAGGTGGTAATGGTGAGAACACTCCATGGTTGTCTTTAGATTCTCAGTTGTGTATTCTGCAGTCGTTACAAAAAATAGAGGAACCCTCAGCATAGATAATTATATCCTAAAGTCAGATAATAAAAGGCTAAACACATATATTTCACTAATATTCTGCCACAAGGAACCAGATTTCACTGAATTAATTATCATCTTCCAAGCATGTGGGACATTCGTCGTCACATTCTAAGAAATCATAGATATAAGTAAGTCCTGTGGCTTCTTTTCCAGATGATGACTTCTTTAAGGACTCGTTAGGGTTTTGATTTATTAAATATTAACCCTTCATTTAGTCCCTCTTGCGTGGAGGGGGCTGGACAACTTGGACTTGAACAGTAGTAGTGCCAGATTGTGCAATCTGAGGTGCCCCATTGGGTATTGAAGATGCTTCTGCAACCTAATTAGATGAATTGATGAATAATCTCTTCTCCAATTGCTGATTGGTGGTCTCTATTTCTCAATCTAAAAATAGATATTAATTAGATGATTATCAGATTTCATTACTTGATTCAATGGATTCAACCGAGATAAATCATAAGACGCATAGAAACTCAGAAATATTAAGATGTCAATTGAACTTATTAAGACCTTTGAATGTTTGATTATACCATAAAGCCAACAAGTTGCAAGTCGCAAGGAGGCCGATAGAATTAACGAATTACGGAAAGTAATAAACTTTGTTGTACAAGTTATGAATGAAGCCCACATCACTATATTGGCATTGTCAACGTTTTTTTCTATAGGATCTTCTGATTTGGAGCAAGAACAATCAGAACCTATGCCACGCCTTCAGTTTTTGAATCAGCTTAACCAGTCCCCAGCCTGCATTGATCATTACAAAAAAGGGAAAAAAAATCATATCAAGATGATGATTGCAACAATAAAAGTAGAGAAAAGAAAACGCCACAAAACTTAGGAAATCAAATATTAAATATTTAAGAGGCAAAAAAAGTAGAAAAGAAACGCCATTGAAAGATTAAATTGTTCTAAAAAAAATCACCTAATTTATTTAAAAGGAATATAGTATTGAATGAGTGAGAGTTTAAAGACTATAAGACAGGCTTCACTCTCTGTCCACAATTAAAAAATTCCACATAACCAAACAGAAAACAACATTAAAAAAGCGTTGCGGTAGAAAACAATAATATTTATGTATTTTGATGTGATTCAATCTCTAAAGAGTTCCTCTCTTAACATTTAACAATATAAGTATTTATCAAATATAGCCAAATATTAGTCTCTAATTTCAAAAATGCCAGTTTTTATAAAAAATTTCAAATATATTCAAAATTTCACTTAAATAGACACAAATACCCTAAAACTTTAAAATCCAATAAACTAAAAAAATCAAAACCTATTAGATGAATTTCTGACGGCAAAATCTAAGAAATAGTGGAGCCATGGTGGAGGCATCGCGGCTAGTGGAGACTTTTGTAGCCCTAAACGACAGTAAGTGTAGATGGTTAATTTTTTTTCATTTTCCCTCATCTACGTTTTCTTTTTATTTTTTAATTTATTCCATATTTCTGTCGGTATCTTTTTTTGGTTCTTTGGTTTCGTTGATTTTTGGGAGAGAAATAGATAAGACTTAAATGTCGTTGAGTTGTGGTTCTTTGCTATGGGTCTGTATGTATTTGGGTACATTTTTATTTTTTCTCAAGTGTTTATGCAATGTAGTTATTATGTAAATTACCTAATGTAACTTTAACATAATTGCTTATGTAGTTTTTATTCAAATTGCTTTTGTAGTTGAAAATAATTGCTTCCGTAGTTTTGATGCAAATTGTATGCAGCAGTTCTGGCTGGATCATTATCCACTTTAATTAAGTGTATTTGTGTCTATTTAAATGAGATTTTAAATACAATTGAAAGTTTTTATAAAAAATGATATTTTTGAAATTAAAAGTGAATTTTTTGCTATTATTGATAAATTCCCCTCACTAACGCTATTATTTCTAAAAACAAAAATGAAAGAAGCGGTAAAAAGAGTTGTGCTTAAAATAGGACTTAAAAGGTCAAAGTTTTCTTTTACCAGAAAAATAAATAAATAAAATAAAGAAAATGACTTGAAAACTTTGAGTTTAAACCATAATGACAAAATAAAAAGTAAAGTGAATAGTACCAGAATTGACTTTTTAATGTAAAAATATAATTTTCGGTTAAAATGAATAGTACTAAAAGTTTTTTGTTAAAGTTCCAAAAAAAAAGGTCACAGACTCAGAAAACAAAAGAGGTAAGATTTCTTGTGGGCTTTGGTTGCTGACATCGAATCTTCCTATGCAAGTCTCTCTTTGGTTTTTGGTTCAGGCTGAAGCCCAACTGTTTTTGCAACCTACTTTGAAGCCTGTTACGATATGGGCGCAACCAACTGAGGGCAGGCCGAATTGGCACATGATAAGAATAACGAGCTATTCTCTCCTGCTCAATATTCAACAGTAATGAATGGTGGAGATTTATCTAAATATCTAATTAAATTTTAACCGTTTACTTGCAAAAAAAAAAATGTGTGCAAGAGAATTACCAAATTAAATTTTAACCGTTTACTTGTAAAAAAAATGTGTGTGAGAGAACTACCAAGAGGATGATGTCCCCAAAATACGGAAAAGGATTCTCGTCGAATTCTTTTTTGTTGGGATCTTGTGAGCATGATTGTTGATCGTATATCATGCGGTCAGTTTTCGTTAGGTACTATTGATATTTAATTTTAAAATTTAAATTTAGAAATAATTTCTGATCGCACGATATACGATGAACGATCACGATTACATAATACCTAAGATTTCTAGGAAAATGATCCGGCGAAGATGCGTTTCCCCCAAAATACATGTCTTCTCCATGCATGTCTCGTTAATTTTGTGACACCTGTCTTGAAATTTAATAGAGAATTAACACTGTTAAGCCCATTAAAACATAACTGAAATAAAAAATAATGATAATCCCATCATTCTATCGGCTTCTGTATACATTTCAGCGAACGCTTCTTCCTCCGTTCATTGCTGCGGTCCCAGGTTGATTCTAGTACAACACCAATTTTCACTATTATTGTTTACCTTAAAAAATGATGGATATCATTAGAGTCTTAGAGACTCAAATTCTACAATTTTAGGCAATTGCAACTTCAGATCTGAATCCAAAGTTTTCCAATCTTTCCAAAGTTTTCGAGAAAGAGATTAACAATAATGCGAAGATTGCTAGTGATGCAAACCCACATGTTGAGATTGAAAGAGATCAGCAGGGTGGGCGGTCTTGGTGGCGTGCGCTCGCAATTGGCGGACAAACCATCTAAATCAAAATCGTCGTTGGTGCGGTCAATTTGCATAGAGGATCTAATAAGATTATTATTTTCCTTTTCTGTTATGTTATAATGGAACTTAACAGTGTTAATTCCGATTAAGTGCCAAGACAAATGTCACAAAATTAGTCAAGAAATAGGAAGGAGACGCGTGTTTTACAACAGTTCAGTGACCATAAAATACCATATTTTGTGTGATGACTGAAACTCCTGTGATGAGAAACTTTTATGTGACTGTAAATTTGTAATACTACGTAACACGTTATCGTTGTTGAAAAATGTCGACAAATGTGAACTAATCGGAGCTTTAACCTACTCAAAGTTGAATCAACAAATTTGTGAAGTGACAAGTCAACATTACTCGCTTAATTGCCTTAAACAGGATTATGTTTGGCCACTTTTCTTTGATAAGACATGCAGAAAACCCTTTTTCTTTCACAAGTCTGTACTGTTTGGCTGTTTTGAGATTGGAAGTCAAAATGGAGGTTGGCACGTCCTTTCTTTCTGTAAAGTGGTTTAGCATCCTAATTAATGAAAGATTTAGCACTTTAACAAACAAAATTTGTTTTCAAGCACAACCATTAACTTGTTTTATCATGTCGTAGCTCGATATGCATTACGTATTGAGCATGATCTCGCTGTAACCAAAACTTCTAACCAGTGCAATTTTTTCTACAGTTAGCCGAAAATTATAAAACCTGTTATTAATCATCATGATTCATGAGTCATATAGTTCTATCCATACATGCATGTAATTATAGTCAGCATCAAATATAGACCAACCTCAAGAAATCCCACTGTAATTTCTGAAAATTTTATGCTAAAGTATGAACTGCAGTTGAGCTTTCATGCTCAATGATTTATAAACCTTTTTTAATGCGTGAAAAATTATTGGATTTGTGTGTAAAATTTGATTTCTCTCACAATGATGATTTTGGTTGCGTTTGAGCCACGCTAGTTGTTTATGCAGATACATAATGCATAACTAAAAGCCTTTCTGCACAAAGTTATAATTTTCTTATCTGAATTTCGATATATCTTACATTAATAATTGCTCTAAGAGGATGCCAGCACTACTAGGAATACAAAAATGAAAATTAAACCCCACAAAAATTATATAAACAACATCTCACCTAACACAGTAGAGTTCTTGATATTTATCTACAAAAAATATTCTATAGTGATATTTATTCATCTACAAAAAATCAATCAAATCAGACGTTGTTTAATCATTTATATGAATTAAAGAAATAAATATTCATCATGATATATTATTTGTTACTAAAATTGTCGATATGTGAGCAATATATTGTTATTTTTTTATAGTATTTTTTATTTTGCTTTGAAAAATAAATTGATTACCCTAACATGCCACATAGCCTTGCATGGCCCTACAGCTTCATGAGAAGCACGTTCAGAAATAGCACCCACAAAGGGGGTAAAAAAAGAAGAAACAACGAACAAACATGATTACACGGCAAAAAATAAAAATAAAAAAAAATAAAAAGACTAATAAAGCAAACGCAAAGCAGAAATAAAATTAACACCATGGCCCCCAGACCAACATCTAGAAATTTGTTCAGCTTCAGTCCTCTTTATATATATAAGAATTATAGGCATCTCAAAGCCATTGAGTTTCATCTCAGGAAAAATGGGGAAAATAGGCACAAAATTGCCTAATTTCTGCCTAAACAGGATTAGGCCACACGTGAGGGTTCGTTCACCACCGATACAGTCCAAGCCAGATGTTTCAGATGTCGCTAAAAAAAGTAGTGATGGAAAATTTGAGGATTCTGGGAATGTTGGAGAAGAAGAGAAAGTGAAAGCAGCTGGTGGTGGTGGTGATGAGAACCCTAAAAAAGCTGGGTTGATAATAGCTCGGAAAATCATGATTGTGGTTGATTCCAGCCTTGAAGCCAAAGCAGCCATCCAATGGGCTCTCTCTCACACTGTGCAAAGCCAGGATAAAATTGTGCTGCTTCATGTCACCAAATCTTCAAACTCAAAACAAGGTTGGACATTTTATTTTTGTTTTATTAATTTGTCGGTTTTCATAAAGAATTGTTATTAATTAGTACTCTAAAATAGTATTTTTGTACTCGTCGTCTTTTGCTCGTTTGTTTTTCATTTTTAATGCAAACAGGTGCATAATGACTATTTTGACGTTTTAATAACAATTCCCTTTTATGGAACTCTAATTTGATATTTTGAGTAAAGTATATATGACTTAAGGCCCGATTTAAGATTACTTTTGTAAGAAACACACAAATTATGTAAAATTTATGATAATGTCTTACTTATTTTATTACAGCTAAAGGTGAGGAGGCCAGCAAGGAGAGAGCTCCATCTCCAAGGGCTTATGCACTTGTCCACTCTTTGAGGAACATGTGTCAGTTGAAGAGACCAGAGGTAGAAATTGAGGTTGCAGTGGTGGTGGAAGGGAATAAGGAGAAAGGTCCAACAATACTGGAAGAGGCAAAGAAACAAGAAGTGGGACTGCTTGTTCTGGGGCAGAAAAAGAAGTCTACTACATGGCATCTGCTGATGATGTGGGCCGGCAACCGGGTCGGCGGCGGCAGCGGCGGTGTGGTGGAGTACTGTATACAAAATGCCAGTTGCATGGCAGTTGCTGTGAGGAGGAAAAGCAGGAAGGTTGGAGGGTATTTGATTACTACAAAGCGCCAGAAAGATTTCTGGCTATTGGCCTAATTAAGTCATTAAGAGTCCAAGACAAGAGCATATATATATATGATAGTCTAATCTCACTGCATGCAAATTATGATTGTTTCTGCGTCTGTTTGTAAATAAAAGGGTGGTTGTGAATGAAAAAAGTGTTACTGCAATTATTCTGGCCAATAGTCTGTTATTGCTTTGGAGAGACAGTGGAGTCCCCCGACTCCTTTTATTAAGTTTCATACCTCTAGTATCAGTAAAGGACCTAAAGGCCTAGCTAACCTCACACTAAAGCATCTTTGGGACATATTCCCTTAGTTAGGACATGATTGGTGACATACATGGGATCTAGAAGGCGACGAAATTTCTTATTTTACATTCGTATTTATTAGAAAAATTGACGAAGTTGACGGAAATAATCAATAGTATTGCAATGGATGTTTTCAAATCTTCAAATTATATGGGTGTAAGTATGATTATGATCAGATAGTTTGCACATATATACATACATACATACATACATATATATATATATATATATATATATATATATGGGAAAAAGAAAAAGATGATATGCATGGAAGGACAAAGAATGGTTGCCCTCTGGTAAAGCCCGAGCAGGCGGTCATGCTTAGAAAATGGAAAAGGGCATAAATTAAAGAAGCTTGCTGATAGGCCCTATATCTTTTCTTTGAAGAGATGCCACTTATTTCAGTCCGATATAGACCTGAAATATATGCTGCAGGTCAGTTCTAAGACACAGGGCCCTTCATCTGCTGCGCCTTCTCAAAGCTTTGTCAGGGTTTAGGAGCGATTTCTGTATACTTTCCATCTTCCATCTACAATTCCAACATGGAAACATGAAATAACTCTTCTGATTCATATACCTTCCCTTGCAAGCTTATTTTATATTGGAAACCACCATATAGAGAAAATTCAAATTATCTATATATTAATCTGGTGAACTTAGTCAATATGTTTTTGGTACTACTTATTTTAATATTATCGATTTATTTATGTTATAACACGTGAATTTATTTATTAAAATTATATTTTATAGGTCTATGATATATTAATTTTGTCGTCCACTCATATTATATCCCGTAGTTTTATTAGAAACCCTAAGTCCAGTCTCCTACACCACAATTGTTTATGGAGAAAACAAATGTTAATTACCATTCATCAAAAGCAATGTTTAACAAACAATCCACAGATAAGTGAGGCGGGCTCAAACGAATCAACCCACACCCGACTCAGATTCGATTTGTTCCCAACCCGGCCCGTCAGTCTCAAATTCCCATATTCCAACCGACAAACAAAACTTCCCTCAAAACCCTAAGCCCCGCCTCCTTCTTCCTCGAATGCTTAAACCCTAAACCACCGCCATCTCCTCTCTGCTCACACCAGTCCCCAATGGCGAAACACAAGGAGAGACATCACCAGAAATCCGTCTCGAAACCCAACCCTTTTGAGGCCAAATCACCAAAACCCGGCAGAGCTGACACCAATCACAACCATGAGACGGCGGCGGCGGCGAAGAAGAAGAAGAATAAGTTGGGTCCGAACGCCGTCGCCATGAAGCACCAGGCCCCCCCAAAACCTAACCCCTTCGAAACCATTTGGTCCCGGAGGAAATTCGACATTCTCGGCAAAAAGCGCAAAGGCGAAGAGCGCCGAGTTGGCCTCTCCCGCTCTCTCGCCATTGAAAAGGTACTGAATTGCGTCACTCCCTTGCTGAATTTAATTCATATTTTGTGATTTTATTGATTTATTTATGTTTTGGTGGCTCAGAGGAAGAATACGCTGCTGAAGGAGTACGAGCAGAGTAATAAAGCTTCGGTCTTTGTTGATAAGCGAATTGGGGAGCATAATGACGAGCTGGACGAGTTCGATAAGGCCATTCGGCGTGCGCAGCGCGAGCGTCAAGTAAGTTCATTTTCTGAATTTCTGCCATTGTTTGGGGTCAGCTTTGTTTTCTGTTTGGTTACCAGGAAATATAGGGAAATAGTAAACAGTTGTAGTTCATTGTACAAAGCTTACCTCATTAAAATGTACATATCTAACATATGATATCTAAATTTCCTTTACTTTTCTCGAGCTTTATATGCAATTATAAACTCTATTCCAGAACTTTATTCAGTTTAATTCATGGAATCATGGGTAATTTGTTACTAAGGTGTTTCGTTTCTCATTTTGTTATTCTCTTCATTTTCTTAAATAGTTGAAGACGAACAAGAAAAGCAAGTATAACTTATCAGATGGAGAAGAAGACGACTTTGAATTTCAAAGTCTTGGTGCATTATCTGAAAGGGATGATTTTGAGGATGATGGGCTGCCTGAAGATGAAGACGACGGCACAGAAACCACTAAAACTAAGAGTATGGATAGAGATACTTCTGTCTGTGTTGTTTGTTTGTCCAGTAGGGTTTTCGTTTCATTTGTGCAAGTTAGATTTAGAATGCATCAGTCAGGGTTCAGTGAGCAATTGATATTTGGCTATTGACATGTCCATGATTTTCCACTGTAATGTTTGGAGAGAAGTACGTGCGGTTGATGGCTGAGTTGGACAATTCTGGCTCATACTTAGTATTATTTTCTGGACTAGGCTTTATTGTTGTCTCACAAGTATCCGAAGGAACTCTTGCTCATATGGAGTAAAGGAAAGTAAAAACCCACAAAATGATAGCAGACTTTGATGTTAACCAAAGTTTTTTCAGTGATTTTACGTTGTAGGAAACATGTGCATCTCCCTATGATTTGGTGATTGATTGTTAGGATTATGCTAATTGCACTAATGGTGCCTACCTTGTTCTCTGCAGAAAGATTAGCCATGACTGATCAAATGGACGGTGATCTAATGGAAGGAGAGGAAAATGTGAGGCCTTTTCTGCTATCTGAATTTTGCTGTGTGATATCCTAATTCAAGATTGTTTTAGATATACACATACAAAAAATTGTTTGTTAGAGTTTAGGTATTGTACCTGTATTTCAGGATTTTAATTTACATTTCTTGATCGCTTCAATTACCATTTTTGCTTCGCTACTTGGCTCTTTGTATGATGTTTCACCATGTTCAGACTTACTAGAGGAGTTAATTCCCTTTAGAATTTAGAAAGTCATTGTAGTTTTAAAGTAATTCTGTTTCTTGTTTCTCCCTCTATAATCTATTCTTTTATCTCTCTCTCTCTCTCTCTCTCTCCCCTTATAAATGATCCTAATTTGTTTCATTGCTTTCATACTACAGAGACCTAAAAGCAAGAAGGAAGTAATGAAGGAGGTTATGGCAAAAGACAAATATTATAGGGTGGGGTTCTAATTCTTTATGGCATTAACTTGTTTGATGATAATGGTTACATGCGTTTCTGGAAACCTTTTTTTTTTTAGTTATGATTTCCTTTGTTTTTCCTTTGATCCATTCCAGGCAGAAAGAGCAAAAGATAAGGAAGAACTAGAAGATTTTAGGCAAGAATTGGACAAATCTTTCACATCTATAGTGCCCTCCAAACTGTTACAAATTGCTGAACCAGAGATGAAGATTCCGAATGAGCATTCAAAGAAGGATGAGCTTTCTGAACAGGTATTTCCATGAAGGTCCTTCATTGGTTTCTAACTTCTACGGTTTGGTTTTCTTTTTCCTAATTTTTTTCTTTTATTTAAGATTTTTTTTAATTCCTTGATATTTACAATTTGTGTGTCATGGGCCCACTTTATATTGTTTCCAATTTTCGATTTTTAATTTAATCCTTTGTATTTTGTGTGTTTTCTGTACATATATTGTGTGAAGCTGTAGTTCTAAATGTTTAACTTAGTATAGCCTTGGAAAATAATGTAGTTTTCTGGATTTGGCAGGAAAAATCCCGCTCGTATTTCAAAACTTTTGGCAACCTAGTCATGGTTAGCCGTGCTCAACCCTCAGACAGGACAAAGACACCTGAAGAGATAGCACAAGAGGAGAGAGAGCAGCTTGAGCATTTAGAGGTATCTTATTTTGTTACAATTTATGAATTTTTTTGCATTCATGCATGTCATGTGCATGCTAATTGATATGCCAATGCACCTGCCTTTGCTTTAAGTTGAGGATTTATATTGTTGCTAATAAGTTCAATGTTCTGGTATCAATTTATGTCCAAATTAGAAGCACTGGTACATACATGATTGTAGTTCCTTCCTCATGATCAAGGAATAGTGCAAATTTTTAAGTCATTTGCAATATTATCAGTCCATATTAGTAAATAATAGTAGAGTGTTGGCATATGCAGTGTATATGCTTTTGGCCACTAAGATATATCCTTCATTTGATATATATATATATATATATATATATATATATGTGTGTGTGTGTGTGTGTGTGTGTGTGTGTGTGTGTGTGTGTGTGTGTGTGTGTGTGTTAACTGGTGTCATCTCTAGTACAATTTGATTCTAGTGCTGTAACAACAAAATGTATTATATTCAACTTTTTGAACGTTAGGCTTTCCATTTCCTTTTGGGCATGTTTAATTGGGAGAAGTCGTGAATGGGAATGATACCTGGTTGTTCAGGTATGATCTAAACAACCCTCTTTGATGATTCCATACATGGTTGACATGGGGACCCTCTTTTTTTTTTATCTCCTTGTGTGTTAGTAAACACAAGATATGTTGGGAATGATACCCATACCTAGGATGTCCATTCGTGATAAGTAAACATGCCCTTTACTTAGTGGAACAAAAAACTCAGAAATTGAATGTTGTATCTCATTTGTACCTTTTTAGCATGAAATTGAACGCTCACTGGAATTTGGGTCACAATTCAGGAAGAGAGACAGAAGAGGATGCTTGCCACTGACATCAATAGCGACGATGACAATGAAGATGCTGAGAAACCATCCAACCAGAAGCCAAGACCCATATCTGGAGACGATCTTGGTGATTCCTTCTCACTTGATGAAGAGCCACGGATTAAAAAGGGTTGGGTTGATGAGATTCTAGAAAGAAATGATGCTAGTGATTCTGAGAGTGAAGAAGGCGACGCTTCTGAGGATTCAGAAAGTCCTGAGGATGACAGTGAAGGATCTGATAAAGATATTAATCTAGGTGAAAAGAGTCTATTTATGAAGGACTGGGAACAAAGTGATGATGATAATCTTGGAAATGATTTGGATGAGGAGGAAGAAGAAGAAGATGGGTCTGAAGCACATGAAGAGGATGATGATGCTGACGAAGAAGAGATGGAACCAAGAAAGCTGAAAAAAATGAAAAAAGTTGATGCTGCTGAAGCCGGTAAAAAAGAGGGTGATTTTTTAGATGCCAAGAAAATATCTCAGCACGGTAAACGACCTTCTACTCAATCAGACCTCCCATACCTAATTGAAGCTCCAAAAAGCTTCGAAGAATTAGGTGTATTGGTGGATAATCTTTCTAATGCTGACATTGTCTTGATTATCAATCGAATCCGGAAAAGCAATGCAATCAAGCTTGCAGCAGAAAACCGGAAGAAAATGCAAGTATGAAACTGTTTGTTGCTTCTATGTTTGGAAATGAGTTTTGAAATTATGTGTCAAATAAAAACAATTCTGTACTGTCGGATTTAATATCTGACCTAATTCAAGAAAAAAGTCAAGTGAAGATGTACATCTTCGGTTTTAATTATATTTGCCAAGTACTCATGAGTGTTTCTGCCATTTTCCAGGTATTTTATGGTGTACTTCTGCAGTATTTTGCCATATTAGCAAATAAAAAGCCACTGAATATGGAGTTGTTAAATTTTTTGGTTAAGCCATTGATTGAGATGAGTATGGAGACTCCATACTTCGCTGCAATTTGTGCTCGTGAGAGAATTTTACGGGCTCGGACAGAATTTAGTGAGACAGTTAAGAACCCAGGTAATCCAAATTGAAATCTTTAGCTTTTTGTTTATTTGGTAGCATAGTGACAAGTTTGCTCTTGCTAAGGTGATGACTTCTTGTCATTGTTTTGTTTTTACAGAAAAGAGTTGTTGGCCTTCTTCAAAGACATTATTTCTTCTGAGGCTTTGGTCCTTGATATTTCCATGCTCTGATTTTCGTCATGTGGTCATGACTCCAGCAACACTGTTGATGTGTGAATATCTGGCTCGTTGTCCTATCGTGTCTGGTCGTGATACTGCAGTTGGTTCTTTCTTGTGCTCTATGCTTCTCAGTGTATGTATTTCGTAGTTATATGAATTGGTTGATTTACTGTTCTGTCCAACAGTTTCAATTCCCAGTTCTTTCTTTTAATTAATGTATTATGTAGATCACCAAACAATCTCGGAAGTTCTGTCCTGAAGCAGTCATGTTTCTTACAACATTGTTGATGGCAGCTAAAGACAGAAAGCCAATGGCAAGTCAAAATTCTCAGGTATGACTGTACCTTGTAACGTAATTTTTTTATATTTGGCGGCACCTTATGTTTTTATTGTCATCGGAAGGAAATTAATTTACAGTTATATGGTGAAGTAACAATCCTCTCTTTGTTTTCTTGCAGTTTTGTCATCTTATGGAATTAAAAGCAATCAGGCCTCTTTTATGTATACATGCATCCGTAGGTCAGGTCGATCCTCTGAATTTTCTCACAATAGTGGACCTGCCGGAGGACTCCTCTTTTTTCAGCTCTGACAATTTCAGGTTAGGAAATGGTTACTCTACTCAATGATACATTGTGGAAGTGCCCACATGATGTATGTTGTTTAGGGTTTATGCAGACTGTTCAGTTTTGCTGTTTATAAATGATCCTCAAAATTGGTCCAACTTGATATTTGCCACCACCAGATTATTGCTTTTGTAATTCTAATTGTGTAATAACAATACTGTAAAGTTTGCATATGGTCTTACGACTTTAAAAGTTGGAACTTTTAATTTTCAGGGCTAGTGTGCTGGTTACGGTGATTGAAACTCTACGTGAGTTTGTCATCATTTACGAAGGATTCAGTTCTTTTCCCGAAATATTTTTGCCAATTTCAGTCTTGTTGCTTGAAGTGGCAGAACAGGAGAATATGCCACAAGTATTAACAGACAGATTGAAAGATGTTGCTGAACTGATTAAGACAAAAGCAGATAAACATCACATTCTGCGGCAACCACTTCAGATGCGGAAGCAAAAGCCAGTGGCTATCAAAATGCTCAATCCGAAATTTGAGGAGAAGTAATTTATCTTTACCTCCCGTACCCAATTGTCATAATGTTATTATGTTGGGTAGTGCTTGAACGTATTGCTGGAGTAACCGCTGAATGATATTTTGTTATGCAGCTTTGTTAAGGGCAGAGACTATGATCCAGATCGGGAACGAGCCGAGAGAAGAAAGATGAAGAAACTTTTGAAGCAAGAAGCTAAAGGGGCTATTCGTGAACTGCGTAAGGATAATTCTTTCCTGTACGAGGTGAAGGCGAGGGATAAGGCGCTGATGGAAGAAGAAAAAGCTGAGAAATATGGAAAGGTACGACTTTTCCTACAAGAACAAGAACACGCTATGAAGTCTGGGCAATTAGGCAAAGGCAAAGGCAAGAAGAGAAGGCGATGAGTTTGGTTGTTTTGGTTGCGTAGTACCTTCTCATGACTTTTGCCTTCAAGGTCAAGGTAATATTTTGGCAATATTAGCAGCATTTCTGATATTTTTTTTTCCCGTTACGTTTTTTAGGTAATAGATTACTAATGTTGGTGCTTCGGGAATTCACTCGCTCGCTCACTGATTGCAGGTATGGCGGCCTTGCATCGCAGACGTTAAGGGAGACAGATGAAGGCAGTTTCTATGGTGCAAATTTTGTGCAACGTTTAGGTTATTATAAATGTATTCATAGTAAAAAATTTGTATCCAATTTTGGTTGGAACTATATCGGTTGCTCGATGTTTAGAAATTCATCCAGAATTTTGTATCTTGACAATGTTTTCGACATGCTTTCATGCAACCTCATTCAATATTCCTTCAACACCTTATTTACACTTTAAAACCTACATCTATGGATGGTTTATCTCGTTCGCACCTTTAAGAATAATATTTTGCACTGTTTACTTATTTGAAACAAGAGAAATTTAGAATCTGGGAATGAAAATGAAAAGAACAAATGAATATGCAAACAACGAGCCTTCGAATTGGTTCAAATTCCTGATCCACGTGCTAGTAACTAACAAGCTAAATTTTTTCAATTCCATGTGTTAGTAAACAAATAGATTGGCAAGTCGAGAATTGTATTTTTGAACTTTAATCTTTTAAGACGATTAAAATTTAATAAAAATCTGGTATCAGATTGTATATTGATTTTAGTCTCTTAATGTGTACTTAATTCAAACTCATATTATATTTTTGTTTTATAGATATCTTATTTAATGTCATTGCATTAAATTTTAAATTTATTATTATACACATTTTAATTCATTAATTTTATTTAACTTCCTCTAATTAGTGTACCTAAACGTCTGTATCATAATATATTTTACTAAATTAGTGTACCGAAATATCCGTATCTAAATATATTGTAGTGAACTAGTGGCACATAAAAAATATGCAAAAACATAAGTGTACTGAAAATTCCATACCTAACTATATGATACTAAACTAGTGTACTGAAATGTCGGTACCTAAATATATTATACTAAACTAATGTACTGAAATGTTTGTATCTAAACATATTATACTAACCTAGTGTACCAAAATGTTCCTACCTAAATATACTGTAATGAATTAGTGACACATAAAAAATATGCAAAAACATAAGTGTACTGAAAAATCTCTACGAAAATATTTTCTTATATAAGATACTTACCATAATGAGAATTAAAATTAAAATTTATAAAATTATCCAATAAAAAAGAGACATTGAATACATATGTTGGAATTAAATGGATTCTAGAGACTAAAATCAATTTTTAATTTTGTATAAGACATTTTTCTAAACTTCATCTTATTTAGGGATTAAATTCTAGTTTTCTATAATATTAATAACCATGTTTCAGTAAACGGTGTAAGTACCAAGTAATATATTCATGATGAACTGTCCATTTATTTGATGAGTTTGAATGATTCAACGATCTCCAAGATTTAACGCTTAATTCAGATTAGAGACAGAGAAAATACAACATAACAATGTATCAACAAAACATAAGCAGGACTGTCCACCATTTCTACAAATGTTTATTCATATTTCCACTTGCTACTTGCGCAGGTCCCTAAAATAAGCAGAAGGGTCGCGCTCAATAATCCCCAAAAGAATCGGAAGTCCCTCCCCGGAGCGTTCATCGTCTTCGTTGGCTCAAACACGAAACAATAACATCGGATGCACCGTACGCAGCGAGAGCCAAAACTACGACTATTTCAACAAGACCAGCCACATTGTTCTCATTTCCCTCCTTATTCTCGTTCATAGAGCTAGGGCTTGAACTTTCCCAGCTTTCTTTCGCTCCCATTTTTGTATATATGCATGTAATTGTATTTGTAGAATTAATACAGATTATTATTCTCATATATAGTGCATTATTTTTTATTTATTAATGACCTGAGGAATTTCAAGAGTCGAGCAAAATATAATACAAGCATCGGAAACTGCCATATTAATACTGATTGCATTGCATTTCGCGTTTGTTTCGTTTGTTCATTCAAATTTGACTTTGAATTTGAATGCATGTTAGGCTATATCTTCCAATGCGAGTGCACATAAAATGTTGTAACTTTTGATTTATATTTTACTCGATTTCTCTCCGTTGCATCATAAAAATTGGAGTCATATATGACTGTGGTTAAGCACAAAGTCATATTGAATGCATTTGATGCTAGTAAAAGAAAGCACTTATATTCATAATCGCTTATGCTAGCAGTCTAGAAGCGCTTTTCTTGCAAACAAGTTTAAACTTCTTGTTAAAATCCAACTATTTCTAGAATCACTTTTATGCTTTTATGCCAAATATTGTTAGAAGCGACCTTTTAGTTATCTGAAACCACTTTTAACACTTTGAAAGCAACCATGTATTGCAATGTCATTGGTGATGATTTCTCTTTGGATTGTAGTAACTATTCAGACGAGTAAGAAGAAGCTTGGGACAAAAGTGGCATCTTGTTCATTTGTATTAAGTGATTCCAATTGGAGGATATTCGTGAGTCCTTCAAAATGTTCATGTCAAAGTTTCAGATTTTTATGATGAGCCGTTAATTTATAATTTTATAGCGAATAAATAAAGGATCAGAGTGCGAAGATGTCAAAGTGATGTTTTGGACTTTTTTGAGCTTTTTGGCATCCAAGATGATGTTTATGACGATGGGCCATTCTGCACAAAACATCTATGGATGGACATATTTCTCATAATTGATTAGGATTATGTTTCCTAGTTTACTTTAACTTATTTTGTTTCCTAGTTTTTTTTCTAAGAAGTATTTTACTTGTAGTAGTAATATAAATAAGGCTAATTAGCCATTAGAGTTCACATGCAATACTTTGGAGAACTCGACTTAGAGAGCTTTTGACGATTCAACTTTATTTTATAGTTGTTTTCAATCATTTTCTTCTTAATAATATATAGGATTTTACGTAACTAATTTCCTGTTGCTAGGGGGAGGCCACGAGCCTTAGCATGAATATGTGATTTTTATTAATTTGCTCATGAATGGATGCATGCTTGCTTTGAATTATTAATCATCATATTTAAAATATCTAATTTACTTAATGCTTGATCACCATTAGAGTAATTAGACAAGTAACTTGATGTAATTTCTGTTGGCACATCATCCTGAATTTTAATCACAAGAAACCATCCTTAATTTCAGAGTGATGTGCCAACAGAAATTACATCAAGTTACTTAATTTCATCGTTAATTTCTCAAGGATGCTTAATGTAAACTAGGAAACATAATTTCAAACATCGTTAATTACACGAAAGCAAGCAAGCATCCTTAATTTCTCTTATCATCGTTTGTAAACTAGGAAACATAATTTCAAGCATCGTTAATTACACGAAAGCAAGCAAGCATCCTTAATTTCGCTGTGTATAATAATCGTTTCTTACGTTTTCGTTCTTTTATACCATTACAAACGATGATAAGAGAGGGAAATCAAACTCAAGTGCTTTAATAAATGTTCTTTGATTGATCACCTTAGGACTTTGCATCTAGTAAGATTGTAAGATGAATTTGAGGCTGAACTAGCAATATAATTCAATTAGCTTCTTGTGGTTAAGTGTGGTAAATTACATTGTTGCTTGACAAAGAATAATGGTTTGCTTGGTTCCCTTGTTTTCTAAAGCGTAAAAGTCCTATTTGATGAATTTATGCCTTAACCAGGATAGATTACATATTAGGATATACGACATCTGCCTGAACTAGAAGAGAATCATTCACATAAGGAAAACTATGGTCTAATGTGCCTGACAAGGACTTGGATACGGGAATTATCATCTAAAGAATCGAAAGATCCATTGAATGCATTGAAACCTAAACTAGATTGCCTGTGGTTGATTTTGAATCCCTAGACTTTTTCATCACTTGCTTTAAAACACAACGTTTTCTTCTCTTTAATTTTTATTTTTATTTTTATTTATGGTTCTGTTTTTATTTGTTTATAAAATCATCACAACAAACTCTTCACATCTTTGATTGATTTATTAATTAAGATCGAGTCTAGTTGTTTGGGTTTATATTTTATATTTTTGGGTTTGTGTGTCTTTAATATAATTAGATTTGGTTTAGTTTATCAAATTGGAGATTGAATTAGAATCCTCGTGGGAACAATACTTGGACTTGCAAAACGCTATATTACGACTATCTTGTGCACTTGCAAGTTTACACCACTTACATATAGGAAATTTCACCCATAATATTAACGAGTTCTTTTAAGATAAAACATCATACCAAGCGATAGGTAATTAAGCATGGAACAATATCAATAATGTTAGTGGTGGATCGTGATAGAACCTAAAATGGTTATCACAACTAACAATCAAAATTCCAACAAATGGGACCCTACGTCTAAACTAGCATATCAACTAACAATCAAAAGCTAACAACAAAGGCCAGAAAACCTTACAATTGCAAGGTGTTGAAACCTCGTCATTAGGTTCAGAGAGACCGACCGTGCTCTCGAATTGACGTTAGCCGCTGGTATAATGACCTAACAAGTTTCCAATGTGGGTATTGGTTTCCCTTACGACTCTAGATTAGGGTCACTCGTGAGGGGGCGTGTTAAAAAAAAGAATCTCACGTCTAGCATATGACAATATACAGTATAACTTATATATGGGAAATTTAATTCATAATCTTACCGAGACCTTTTAAAATAAAATCTCAAACCTAGCGATAGGTAATTAAGTTAAAAACAATATCGGTAATGTTAATGGGGGATAATAATGAACCTAGAAAGGTTATCACAACTAACAACCAAAATTCCAACAAATGGCATCATAGGTCTAAACTAGCATGAGAACTAACAAACAAAAGCTAACAACAAAGGCCAGAAAACCTTAAAACCGAGAGGTGTTGAAACCTCCTCATTTTTTTTTTTTTTTTTTGGGAGAACTGAAACCTCCTCATTAGGTTCAGAGATACAGCTAAAAAATGAGTTCTTTGGGAGGCCTAATGGTAACTTTTTCTAGCTTTCTATGTGTGCTCCTTATCTTAGTTCTCATCCACAAGCTATGGTGGACTCCGAAGCGCATACAGAAGCTGATGGCTTCACAAGGAATCAAAGGACCGCCGTACAAACTTATCCATGGAAACACCAAACAAGTCACCAAGATGATCAATGAAGTTACAAGCAGGCCGAAAAATTTCTCACATGATATTCTCTCTGTGGCTCAACCGCACATCCACACTTGGACCAAGTTATACGGTAACTAGCAATCTCGATTAGTTAACTATTGCTCTGTATTCTTAGTTTCGAGATGAATTTTGGTCTTCTTATCAACAGGGAAGACCTATCTTGAATGGCACGGTTCTCAGGGTCAATTGGTCATTACGGAACCCGAGTTGTGCAAAGAGATTCTGAATAACAAAGAGAGAGCTTATCCGAAACAAGATCCCTTAAGCTTTGTGAGGAAGTTCATAGGAGATGGCCTTGTGACAACAATCGAAGTTGAAAAATGGTCAAAATTGCGAAAGTTGGCCACTCATGGCTTCAATGGAGAGAGCTTAAAAGTAAGTTTATACAGTTATGATAGTTTATTGAGAAGAGTACTATATAGTAATATCTGTGTCGACTGTTTAAATAGAAGAATAGCAAATCGAAGCTAAATCTGCTAACAGCATGATGGTATTTTTTTATATTTAAATTAGGGTATGGCTCCAGCAATGATAGCGAGTGCTGAGACGATGCTAGAAAGGTGGAAAAATTATGAAGGAAAGGAGATGGAGGTGTTTGAAGAGTTTAGATTGTTGACTTCAGAAGTGATTTCTAAAACAGCGTTTGGCAGTAGCTATATAGAAGGAAAGGACATTTTCGATAAGTTGATGAAGCTGGGCTTCCTAATATACAAAAATGCTTACAAAGTCAGGGTTCCTTTCATCAGGTAACTTTCTTTTTAACTAAATCGCAAATAGCGTTTAACGTTTATTCATTCTACTTTGATTGTTCACCCATCTGTTGCACAGCAGTGAAGTATTCACAACAAGAATTTTGGAGGTTTAATTATGTTCTCATGTTCAGTGTTTCGATCAATATTGCAGTAAGTTATTCAAAACTAGCGATGAGATCGAATCTGAGAAACTGGAAAAAGAAGTTCGCGACTCCATCATAGAGATTGTTAAGAAAAGAGAAGATAAGGCAATTGCTGGAGACGACGACAGCTATGGGAGTGATTTTCTTGGATTACTTGTAAAAGCTCATCACGATGCCAATGACAAACAGAGGATTTCGGTGGACAATTTGGTTGATGAGTGCAAGACGTTTTACGTTGCTGGACAGGAAACTGTTAATACTTTGCTTGGTTGGACTGTCTTTCTTCTCGCACTCCATACGGATTGGCAAGAGGAAGCAAGAAAGGAGGTCATGCAATTGTTTGGCAAGCAAACTCCAAATCCTGATGGCATTGCAAAACTAAAAACGGTGAGAAACTCAAAACGCAATTAAATCCTGCTTGTCCGAGTGGCAGAAATATTTCTTCGATTAAGTTCGAAATCCCGATTCGTTGTCAAATTTTCATTTTGATTCATGCAGATGAGTATGATCATCAATGAGTCTCTAAGGTTATATTCCCCTGTTGTTTCTCTTCCGAGAAAAGTCGGAAGGAAAGTCAGACTGGGAGAGGTTATTGTACCTGCAAATCTTGAATTGATTATCTCACCTCTAGCACTTCATCATGATCCTCAAATCTGGGGACAAGATGTGCACGTTTTCAAACCAGAACGATTCTCGGAGGGGGTTGCTAATGCAACTAACAACCACGCCGGCGCATTCTTACCCTTTGGAATGGGACCTCGAAGTTGTGTGGGTTTGAACTTTGCCACCATTCAAGCAAAGCTTACTCTGTCAATGATTCTTCAACGATACACATTCACCCTTTCCCCGGGTTATGTTCACATGCCCTTTGTGTATCTTACCGTTCGGCCACAACACGGGATTCAGGTAGTGCTACGCTCACTTTGAACTACGAAGACCAGAATTACCAATAATTCTTGTACTGCTTGGTGTATTAATGCCTGTGGATTTGAATGTAGCTTATAGTTAGTGCAACTTATACATAATCCAAAGCGCATGATTGTAAGCATCTTCGAAAAACATGCTATCAAGTAAGATCATGAAGAACACCTTTAGAATGGTTTTACAGGGGTTAGGTTTCATGTCCTTTTTTTTTTCTTGGTATTTTTCTTATTTTCATTTCTAGAGGGGTAAGTTTCTGCCCCCCTTCTTTTTTGTGTATTTTGTTTTTGTTGTCTCATTTTATGAAGAATAAAGTTATGTCTCTCTAATTAAGTATAATTTGTCATCAATAAAATTTCTCTTGTATCGAGGCTTTCCAAAAAAAAAAGATCATGAGGAATGATTGTTTATGTAGAACATATGGAAGTGGCCGGCAACTGCAGACAATCCTGTCATGCTCATGGAAATTGTCATAACCATAGTATTACATTATTGATCTTCATAACTTCGAACAAGAACCATCCAAAAGTCCAAAATCTCTCCTTCCGTGAGAGTCGTTCCCCCCTTTTTGTGAGGGTTTCCATCTTGCCCACCATTTCTGGCGCCGACTCTAGTTTTGGTTGGAGTCGGTTGCCCTTTTTCTCTTTCTTTTGTTTTCTCCTCTTTTCCCCTTCTCTACTGTGTCCACTTTCCTCTTTTCTTCTTTTTTTTTTTTTCGCTTCTCCTGATGTTTCTCCCCAATTTTCTCTCTAGCCTGTCCTGTTCTATTTCCGTCGGTATCCCTCTCCCCATCTCTCCCTCAGTCCGATCTTCAACCTCTTTTCCCCTTGAGTTCGTGTGTAGAGTTGGGATTTTTTTTCTTGACTCAGGTGCTTCCAACACCACCACATTCTTCTTGCTATCTATCGTTTTCGACAGTGTTGCTCGTGGGTTTCCCCGAGCTTCTTCCTGGTAGTTGGCTAATCCCTCTTTGGTGCTGACTATCTCTTGTTAATGGCTATGATCGGGTTGTTGTTATGGGTTGGCGGTGGTGTCTGCGGTGACGATACTTTGTGGTGGATGGCGCTTCAGCTGGCTAGTCTGGATCTCTGTCGGTGATGGAGATTTCAATAGAAGTTTCTCGACAGTTGTGTGTTTTTTGGGCTTCACCATTGTTGGGCCCTATTTCTGGTTTTCTTTTGGTTTTGGCCCTTTTTTGGTTGTGTATAGTTGTAAGTATGACCTTTGGTTTGCTTATAATTTTGGGCTTGTTTTAATAAAAGTTGAGGGAGTTTGTCTGTAGCTTTGCTACAGTCAAACTTTTACCCAAAAAAAAATCCAAATGCAGATCTGCCGTATCCCATTGGTTCTAAACCAACGTACACTCCTCACCCGATTCTTTATAAACACATGCAAGGTCCTTTAATTTTCAAGGTGGGATACACACTCTCAACATGATATTTATCAATCTATGTAAAGAAAGTTAGGGTTCCACCATAAAACTAATTGCCACTATAGAGAGTAGCTCAACCTCTTATAAGCTCATACAAGGTCATTCGTCTTATCAATGTAGGATTCCCTTTCAACACGCCCCATAACGTGTGGCGAGTTTTTTCCTCTCAACACACCCCTCACGTGTGACGAGTTTTCAAGCCTAACACGCGGACAATACAAAGGATGACGTGGAGCGAGTGTGGCTATTTGGCTTCACACGTGGGACAACTTGCTCTAATACCATAAATAAATTTGAGGTTCCATCATAAAACTAATTAGCAATATGGAGAGAAACTCAACTACTTGTAAGCCCAAGCAAAGTCCCTCATCTCATTAACATAGGACTCATTCTCAATAAGTTCCCTCACTTGCCCTTTGTGTATCTTATCGTTCGTCCACAACACGGAATTCAGTTAGTGCTATACGCTCACTTTGAACTACAAAGACCAGAATTGCCCATAATTCTTGTACTGCTTGGTGTATTAATGCTTGTGGATTTGAATGTAGATTATAGTTAGTGCAACTTATACATAATCCAAAGCGCACGATTGTAAAAATCTTCGAAAAACATGCTATCAACGTACAAACATGAAGAACACCTGTAGGTTTTATTTTAGAGGGGTTAGGTTTTATGTCTTCTCTTTTTTCTTTTTTTTTTCGTATCTTTCTTGTTTTCGTTTCTAGAGGGATAAGGTTTATCATATTCTTTTTTGTTGTCTTGTTTAATGAGAGTTAAGATTTATGTCCTTCCTAACTAAGTGTAATTTCTTTTTTCGTTATCAATAAAATTTCCTCTGCGTACAATCCTGTCATGCTCATGAAAATTATCATAACCATATTATTATTGATCTTTATAACTTCTAACAAGCATCATCCAAAAGTCCAAATTGATGTATGAAGTTATCATAACATTTGATCGGATGCGGATCCGCTGTATCCCATTGGTTTTAAACCGACGGACACTCCTGATTCTTTATAAGCACACATAGGGGAGCAGGGTTCGGTTCGGCCTGATTCCATCTCAAACCGAAATCTGAATCGGAAAATTTCGACCGTTCGGTTCGGTGCAGGTTTTCATAAATTTATTATTAAAACCGTACGGTTCGGTTCATGACGATTTACTTTGCTGGACAAGAAACCACTAGCTTGGACTGTCTTACTTCTGGCGCTCCATGCGGGTTGGCAAGAGGAAGCCAGGAAGGAGGTCATACAATTATTTGGCAAACAAACTCCACATCACGATGGCATTTCCAAAATGAGAACCGTAAGAATATCAAGAACAGGTATTGTTTTTTTTCGCTGTGACAACATGTTTGAAAATTTGATTATGTTATCTATTTTCCATTTCCATGCAGATGACCATGATCATCAATGAATCTCTGAGGTTATATACCCCTCCGGTTTCTCTTATAAGGAAAGCTGAAAGGGAAGTTAAACCGGGAAAGCTCATCATTCCTGCTAATCTCGAATTGGTTGTCTCGACCATTGCACTTCACCAGAGTTGGGTGTTACTTTGGGTATGAAACATGTGGTGATTGAATCTGACTCCCTTGATTCAATTCCTTGTCTTAAGGGTAAGATTTCAAATGGCAGGTGGGAGGCTTTTCCAACGCTGACGAGGTGCAAGTTGCTTGGGGTATCCTTTCAAGACTGTCGCTGGTCTTGGACTCCAAGATCAGCCAATATGGCGGCGCACCACTTGGCGTCGTGAAGAGGTGTGGAGACGTGTGACCTTACTTGGGTCGATAGGCTCCCATCTTCATTGGTTCATGTTTTATGTAATGATGGACTACCCTACCCTCCTTAATTTGGTTATGGTAATGGAAGGGGTGACGCGTTTAGCTTTGCTTGCAGCGTTTGTTTCCTTCATCCCCCTTGCATTACCCGGTTTTAATTTATGTTGCTTGCCTCGTTGTAGGCCTCATTATGTACTCTTGGCATCTTTGCCCTGGTTATGACACATTTCCAGTTCTCCAAAAAAAAAGAAAAGATCCTCAAATATGGGGGCAAGATGTCCACCTGTCCAAACCAGACAGATTCGCAGGAGGGGTTTTGAAAGCAACTAACAATAACGTAGGCGCATTCATAACGTTTGGACTGGGACCTCGAACTTGTGTGGGCTTGAATTTTGAGACAACTGAAGCGAAGATTGCTCTGTCCATGCCATAGATTGATCTGCAAAGGTGTTGTGTTCTTTCCCTGTGCTAAATAATATTTATTGTTCATATTCTAGCCATTCAACCGAGCCGTTGTAGGTATTCCTTTTCTAGCCATTGTAGTTATTGTATGTATTCCTTTGTAGTTTTCAATGAGTCTCTATCCATACGTAGAGACATTGTACATCTATACATTGTATGTATTCCCTTGTAGTTTTGTGCTACACCTGAGATTGAAGACATTATAATGGGAACACTCCTTATTTATACACTGCTCATGATTTTGTCAAGAAACATTATAAAAGAAGAGTACTGCAATCCATTAAAACTATACGCAAGTCTCCATTCACCAGTGGAGACGAACGCACCTAAAACGATGATAGTCTGTACACGAAAACAGGACAAAGTGGATATTTCGATACCAAATGTGATGATCAGTACATGTAGCAAACTTCCCGTCCATTCTTTCCAGTCATGGAGTAAACAAATTTCTGTCATTCCCATTTGCTCCTAATCTGGTGAGTGTGCTTGAAATCATATGCGAGTAGTACCGCTGCGCTTCCAGTCGTAGACATTCTCTTCAGTACAAACCTCTCTACCAACACATAACAACTAAATCTCTTCCACCCGCCACCACCCGTCCCCCCAAACTCTTCCACTCTCTCCACCCTCACTTTCCTTTCATCCCCGCCAACCCATCCAACTCTTTCTTGCTCCCATTTCACTCTCTCTACGACTTTCATGCTCAATGCCACACTTGTTTCTCGTCCCGCGCCATCAAAACTTTTAAACCACATGAACATGTCACCCGCACCCGGATCCGCATTTCTTTCATCCCAAACAGCCTCATTTCCACCCACAAAGACCACCTCCCTTTGAACAAAAGCATCCACAAACACAGCAGGATTTTTTTTGCTTCCAGCGTCCTCATTAACGCTGTCGAAAATCTTTTCCCATCTTTGCTCAAGTTTAATTTCGTAGTACATAGAATATTTCATTTGGTCCTTCAACTTCACCCCTCCTTCCTTGACAAACATGAAAGGACAATACCACTTGCCAACGCACACAACTTCAGAGCAATCATGTGATAATGGAAACTCAAACCCGGGAAGGCTTGCTCGTAGCGAGGAGTTGAGTCCCGAGGCTTCACCTAATTCGTAACGACGCGGCTTGCTCATTCCCACGCGCCACCCTTTCCTCCTCAAGAAGTAAGGAGGAAAACCATCTGGATCAACAGACTTGGCAAAAAACTCACTGCGGTCGCTCCCCCTTTGAACTATCTCAATTTGTTGATATATGTCTGACGGATTCAATGGCCTTGGTTTAGCATCTGGAATACTCTTACCTCCGCAACAGCCAATATCCGTGTCCTCTTCCCTCGTATTTGTGCATGCTTCCCTGCAAATTAAATTCTCAGTATCAATGTTTAATGTACAACTTCGTACGCGACAGTAACACCGTTATGTGAAAATTAATTACATGAAGGACTGATCAAAATCTAATTTATATGCATACCCTTTATGGCGCCCTCTTCGAAGTATGGCATGGTATCGATTGGAAGACAAGGGCTGATTAATCACGGGAATGAATGCAACATCATCGCCATCTGAGTTATATCTAACTCTTAGATCCTTGTTCTGAGGGAAAGGCAGGCCGTTGACGCGGTCATCTTCGCATCCGCAACAGTTTATCTCAACTGAATCGTCGTCATGGAGTACAAGATAACCAGAATTTGGCCCCTCCGGTGGTAGAGACAGTGATGGAGGAGATCTTCTACACACAGACAGAGGCTTTGTCACATACATTTTTGTGACCAAATTAAAGAAGACAACTGTTTAAGGAAAGAAAGACTGGCTCACTTTCAAATTGCTTTGATGAAATTACTTGCTTGCAGACTTTTAATTTATAGAATTCACGAAGTCAGAAACTTCCTGAGAACTTACCTAGAGTCCTAGCCACGTAAACTCCTAGTTATGGTTTAGGTGACTGTAATTCAGAAAACTGTTTGCTGCTGAGAATATTTGAAAAATTAGTGGTATATAGAGAATAACTACTTATATGATACGATTATAATATTATTATGATATTTTGTGTCAACTTTACGAACACAAAGTTACACACACCTTTGTATTGTTGGCATGTGTCACGGTAACGGAAGTCATCCTCGTATAGATAAGTACTGTTACTTAAAGGCTCAATGCACCCTTCTAAGAAGGTGCTACAAACGATAGAGGACCCACACACATTGTGCCGAAGACTTTTTCCAGCTTAGAGTGATTGAGAAGTGTACGAACCTTACTGGCATTTACTGTAAAGGGATGTGATATTCACACATTTCATTTTACTTTTCACATATCTTTTTAATTTTCGATCATCAGATCGGATAAATTAAAAGAGATTAACAGACAGAAATTATCAAAATGTATGAGAAAAGTAAAATAAGATGTGTGGATAACATATCTCTGTTGCAAATTGTCAATTTCTGACTCTCTGCTTGGGTCCATACACGACCAAATCAAAGATAAGATTAAACCATCGGACCAAAAAACAAAAAAACTATAGCTATCAGAAAAATAATTATAATAATGACTTGCAACTATTCTACTGTATTTTTTTTTTTTTTTTTAAGTTTCTATTTAAAATTGTTTGTTTCGTATTTAAAAAACATTGTGTATATGATCGAAATTGTACATATTATAATTGCCTATGCAAAAAATAAATTTAAATTAAGGTTGTTTAGTTATTTAATTATTTTAAAATAAATGAACGAAACTGGTAAAAGTATTACAAACCGTCTATATATTTTCTACAATAGATTGATTAAACGATCTTAGTTTTTTTTTTTTTTTTTTTTTTCGCAGAGATGGTCTTTTCAAAGTGATTTGTAATATGAACGGTTCTGATCATAGACACAAAATTTTGTAATTCAAACACAAAGAATTATGAGTAGAAGTTCCTACTCATATTTGAGTAGTCAAACATTGTTCTCAATTATAGTACTTTACACTAACAAATTATTGTTTTGGCACTCCATCTGGGATGATGCCGGAATTTGCACCCTCCGGCGGTGGCAATGAGAAAAATTTTCACTCGGATTTTTCTCTCGGTTCTTGAGATAAAAAAAAGGATATGGTTTCTTGTAAGTTTGTCTTTGAGGGTAAACTGACTTGTGGAATCTGACTTGGTCAATTGTTTGCTGCTCTTGTTGACTATTATTTGAATATTTTATTTATGTGTTGAATGTTGTCAATTATTAGGTGAGACAATCGCCCTTCTTGATAAGATTTGACAATATGTGGTTGTCATAGTAAAGCTGAGGCGTGTAGGTGTAACACTTGCACCCAAGGCTCGTGGGGTTGGCCCGTTTGGGCCCCATATGAGTCATATATGAGTCTATGACTGCAAGGAATTCAAGAATTTTCTTACAATTATTAGTCAATAAGAAATTTCCATATGAATTCTTGATTTTGAACTATATGACGATGTAACAAATCTGGCTTCGAACTAAGAATCAGGCTCAGTTTTAGGAGAAATTTTTGTTTCCGATAGTCGGATCACGTGAACTGTCTAATCTACTCACAAGGTGAAATCCTCTATATTTAAGTACCACTTAACTCTATGTAGGTACATACTCTAATATGATGACCTTAGACTTGTGCGAGTGTGTAGAATAGTCCACTTGATTCAACTGTCGGACAAATTTTTTTTATCTACTTTTGTATATTAGATCATAAGTAAATGTACACTTTGTGTGAACATGGGACATTGTAAACAACATTGATCAAAATTATGTGAACATTCCTCAAATGCGTTTCTTAGATCAATGGGTTTGTAATATACAAGTAAATTTACACTTTCATAAATCAAAAAAGTACTTCAAAAGGCATACTAAGTCCATAAGCTAGAACAATGTTCAAATACCCCATCTGAAAATTTGTTTGGGATGCAAAATCTGAAATTTGATACAAAAATAGCATATGTAGAACACAAAAAAAAAGACAAAATTTCATTCCCATTTAGTCCTAATCTGATGAGTGTGCCTGAAATCATGACTAAAAACCAAGTTCCCATCCATTCTCTTCAAAGCAAACCTCTCAACCAATACAAAAAATCCCAACTTCTTCCACTCACCCACCCCTCCATAGTCCTCAACCCTCTCAACTCTCACTGTCCCTTCTTCTCCCCCCACCCACCCAACCCTCCCTTGCTCCCACTTCATCCTCTCATAAATTGCTACACTCACCCCTACCCTTGTCTCTCGCCCAACATTGTTCAAACTCCTATACAACACCAACCCATCATCCCCCACATTTTTCTCATCACACCTGCCTTCCCTCCCTCCAACCATAACCACTTCGCTTTGCACAACAAAATCCACACCCGCAGCATTGCCTTCACCACACTGAAAATTATGATCCTTCACAAATACTTCTTCCCACCTCTGCTCAAGTGTCATTTCATAGTACATTGATCTGTTCCTTATGTCTATCAACGTTTGCGGTGTCCCTTCCTTAACAAACATGAATGGACAGTACCATTTCCCTACAACCACATTCTTTAGTGGGAAATTAAAATCCGGGAGACGGGCACGTAGGGCGGTGTCTAGGCCCGGTGCATCACCTAGTTCAAATCCGGGCGATGTTGAGCTTGTGAGTTTCCACCCTCTCCTCCACAATGCCTCCGGAGGGAACCCATCTTTAGCCATTGATCTGGCCACAAAACCACCTGAAATATTGATAACCTTTTTGTGAAGATTAATCTTGTATTGCTGATACATGTTATTGGGATCAAAACGTTGCGGTAGTACATCGTTGGTGCAGCTGTCGAAGCAGCATGTTTCCATGTCCATGGAATACTCGCTTGCGCTTGTGTACCCTTCCCTGCAAAACAAAATCATGCTATAAGTTATAACTCTCCCTCATTACGTCAATTAGCAAAGGCAGTGTGTCGACCAAGAATGTGTCTTTTTAGAAACGAAATGTTATGATATATCCTCTACTATCCTTCTCCAGTCGTGTTCGAATTCATCTTACAGTAATTTAAATTACATTAATTAGAATATCGCTCGAATAAAAAAAACTTACCCTCTATCCTTCCCAAATGGATATACTGCATAGTAGCGGTTGGAAGACAGGGGCTGACCAAGAACTGGGATGAAGAAAACACTGTGGAACTGAAGCTCTCTGTTGGGATAAAACCCAACGGCATAGTAAAGCTCAAGGCTCTTGTTCTGAGGGAGAGGCAGCTCTTTAATCGTATCGATATTCGATAACCCGAAACAGCATGTCGTTTCTTCGTCTTTGATGACAAGAATGCCGGAGTTTGGACCCTCCGGCGGAGGCAGTGAGAGATCAGCAGGAGACTTTTTGTACATCGACAGACGCCTTGTCACATACATTTTCCAGAAATTTCAGTCTGATTTTTCTCTTTGTTTTTGAAAAAAAAGGGAAATGGTTTCTTGTGCTTTATAAGTTTGTCTTGGAGGGTAAACGACTTCTAGCATTTGACTTGGTCAATGTTTGTTTGATTATTATTTGAATATTTTATTTATCCATTGAATGTTGACAATTATTATTAGGTGAGAAAATCTCCGTTCTTGATAAGATGAGGCGTGTAACGCATGCAGCCAAGGGTGTTGTTGTGGGTTGAAATTGGGGTTAGAGAATCTTTTCCGGATTTTTTTTTAAGGATCATAGAAATCATATGATCGTAATCGTTTATCGTATATCGTGCGGTCAGAAATCATTTTAAAATTTAAAATTTAAAATTAAATATAAATAGTACATAATGAAAACTGATCGCACGATATACGATGAACGATCACGATCATTGAATTCTTTAAAAAAGGATCCGGCGAGGATTCTTTTCCGAAAGTGGGCCGGACCCTTTTCCGGAATTGGGCATGTTCTTTTGTGAGGAAGGCTTTTTGCTTGCGGCATCCCTTACATGGTAGTAGAAACAAACGTGTGAGGTCGAGTATCTTTCGTAAGGTGTGTTCTACGAGTTATGTGGTCCGGAAGTTGGACTCAAGAATTTTCTTAGAAGAGATTAAACAATAAAAGTTCAACGTTTACAGGATGAGAAATTCTTTAGTAGGACAATTGGATCATCCAGTTAATTCGTGTGCGTTAAAAATTGTATTTGCATAAGGTTGAACAGTACCCCAATACAGTAAGGTCATTCTTTTGTGGGGTGTGTCGGACTAGTTCTCAGTAGGCAATTCAACCATCCAGCTAATCTGTATGCATCAAAAGTTGCATGAATGGTCTAAAAATTCCTACCTAAGCCTTTAGGCGCTAGGCGGCTCAACACGGTCACGATAAATTCTTAAGCGTTTAAAAACTAAGAAATAGCGCCTAGATCTATCTAGGCTTCCGCCTAACTTGCGACTTTCACTTAAACAAAAAATTTATAACTTTTATTTTGTATTATATTTTGTAATTTATGTATCCTAATACGATTATGTTTTATTTTATTTTTTTTTAAACATGAATAAATATTTATTTATATATTATATAACAAATTTCATAATTTTAAAGAAAAAAAACCTAAGCCTGCCTCCGCCTCGTCTAGACGTTTAAGTGCTGGACCCTTGAGAGCCATTCTTTTGTAAGAGAGTCGACAAGCTAGGTGGTCAAACAGCCCAACCCAAATTCTTCAACTACAAGACTCCGTTGTTGCTTCCAAAGCAAAACAATGGATCTTATGCAAGTGTGACCCAACATTCAACTTCGCATGAGGACCAGTGACTAGTCCCTGTCTGATTACAGCAAGTCCTGGTTGCATCCATCAAAAAGTTGAAAAAAGACAATCTCTTCTTTCTCTGGCTATGCATTTTATCTTGGGCCAACCATCCTTTATTGATAAATGGAGAAAAAGAAAAGGGGACATGCTCTTTTTGGTGTCCCTGAAATTCCAAAGGTTACAACTTTATAAGATCCAGGCAAATATATGCATTTCTGAAACCTACTCGGTCTACACATAAATATTTCAAAACACTCTGATCTGAAGTAATTAATACCATTTAATCAGTAAAGCAGCATCAATATAAGCTGAAAATTTACAAGACCTTTGCTTTCTTTCTTTGTTTTTATGTTCTGCAAACCTAATTTATCTTTGGACAAGGCGGTATGTAATGAATGAGGATGAGACGGACTACCTGTCTCGACGGACTGACCTAACCGACTTCTGCAATGTCTCATTTAGTATGAGCTACATCCTTTTAGCATTCACCAACATCAACATAAATACAAAGGGGAAAATCTTGGCAGTAAATGTGTAACTAGTGACTAACTACAAATGGAGGGCTTCAAGAAAATCAAACGAACAAACATTATTTTTGTAAAGCACAGAAAGACACAGTTAAGTTTTGAACATTAAATCTTCATCTTTCTTCCTACTACTTCCCCAGCTTGGATGATGCCTGAAAATCCACCTCCATCCCTTCAAACTTTTCCTCCCCCTCTTTATCCCCCTCTCATCCACTGTCAATCTACAAGAACCACCATGCCTGTAAATACCAAATGATCCCTCATCACATTCACCTCCCACAAACTCACTCCTTCTCATGCTCCCAAAAACAGTCTCTCCATCTGCAATGCTCCTCATCCTCATGCCAGAAAACTCCGGCTTCGAATCCGCCGCGTAATCGAGCTTCAAATCGATAAACCCCGATTCATCCATACCGAAATCACTCTCCTTCAGCGAAAAAACGCGTTTCGTTGCCCCGGTAAACCCTACAACTTCATCTTTCTTCTCACCATCGAAACCGCTTTTTCTCGGCTCCGCTTCACTAAATCCGCTCCTTCTCCCTTCACTGAATCCACTCTTTCTCCCCTCACTAAACCCACTCTTTCTACCTTCACTAAATCCACTCTTTCTCCCTTCACTAAATCCACTCTTTCTTCCAGAATCCAGAACCATTCCGGCAGTAGTAACGCTCGAGCTTCTCGCAGCAGAAATGGAGCTCCTGGCGGCGGAAACCATCAAATGTTCCCCGCCGTCCTCCGATCCTAAGAGTGCCCCACCTCTGAAACTGCAGAGAGACCTTGATCTCGACACCCCCATATGATCCACCAGCCACATCTCACTTTTCTCATCAAACCCACCAACACTCGTATTCCCACCATCTTTTTCCGATCTCTTCTTCCGAAAAAACCTCCCAAATCTCCAAAAATTACTTTTCTTGATCTCGACGCAGCTGCTGCTGCTTCTCCGGAGCACCACGACGTCTTCTTTCTCTTGGGTTTTGTTGGGTTTTTGTAAAGACTCGTGCTTTTCGTTCTCGATCAGAAACGAGACTCTGCCGACGCTGCCAACCTCCACGGTGGAGTTGCGGTTTGACGAGACGGCGGAGCAGGAGCAGGAGGAGAGGCGCTGCTCGCCACAGTCGGAGCAGACCAGCTGGAGTAGACGATCTTTTAGACAGAATGCGCATATCCCCACGGAAGACGAATTTGGGTGTCTTCGACACGGCATTTCGGACGAAGAGTAGTACTCCATGTCGATATTGTCGTGAGCTGTTTCCACAGCTTTGCCTCTCTCTTTCATGGCTTCTCCGCCACTTCAAGGAACAATAATAAAGCTTCGATCTCTGAGAAGATAAAGCTTCAAAAGAAAAAGGGTATGTGAGAAAAATATAAAATTTTGATGGGATTTTGAAGAAAGATCGAATGCCAGCTCCAAAAAGCTATGCGGGACTTGAATTTGAAAGAATGGTGAGGAGGGTTTTTTGGGAAGTTCAAGTAAACCAAGAATGGCTGTGAGATTTTTGGAGTGATTGAATGGGAAATTGAATTGGATTGAATTGATAGATGGGAGGGAGTAGGAGGCGTCAACTTTACGTTTTGCTTTCCTGAAAAACAGTGGGAGGGAAGAAAAAGGAGTGATGCAAGAAAAGCACTAAAGCCCCCCCTGCAGGCATTATTGTGTAGGGAAGTGAATTTTACAGCAAACTCGAGTAAAATCAGTGAAGTTACTTTTTCATAAATTTCTACTGTTTCTGCGTGCATTTGCTAATACCTTATAAGATTCTCTTCGGATCTCACACTCTAGAGGCCCACGATTCGAGCAATACAGACAATTTAAAAGAGGAACCACAAAATTTAAATTGAACGATCCGAATTATTTGATTCGCGAGTTCCATAGTGCAAAATTCGAAAAGGATTTCAATCCTGTTTATACCATCAGTTCAGTGCTTTACCAGACCCACCAAAGCCACCGTTCTTCACTCGACATATAAAATTATAGATATATAGCCATGCTTCTTATTGCAAGTAAAGTCTATAGATCATAAGGTCTATAAATCCATCAAGCTTTTCAATCTGTTTCGTCAACTTCTTTTTTTCCCTCAAGGTTTTCATACCCCCCCCTCTCCTTTATTGGTGCAAGATTTACCTGTTTTTCAATTAACTGGTAAATTATACTGGAGGATTGTGTCACGTACTTACGTTTATTCGTGTTTGATGCATTATGGATTTCACATGCATTTGACAGTAAAAAATTATTTATGTGTGAGTGCAACTAGAAACTCCATTATAAATTATATTAAGATAATATTCTCGCGTGTGAATCAATCTTATCTATTGAGTGTTGATGTGAGATGTGACACTAATTAACGACTGGTCGTAATATTACTCAATTGTATAAATCATAGTGCCATACTAATTAAATTGATGGTAAATTTGTTTATTCCATAAGAGAAGTGAGAGTGGAACATGAGTGAAGCACGCATACTCATTTGTCCGCATGCTTTTGACATTCTACAATCATTCATCAAGACACAATCTCCTCCCATGTCTTTTTCTTGTGGATGTTGCCCACGTGTACCACCGACAACTCTACCTATGTCGTTGACACCATTTACTACAAAAATAAACGACAATGATACGTTAGGCTGCATTAGCATCCATGCTGATGCGAAGCATGCTACGCTCTAAAACCTGGTTAGGCTTCAAAGTCGCAAAGCCATACGTTGAATGCCGACTATAATGGTTGCATCAGTCACGTTTGATTGTAATGGGCGGCGGAATCAGGAAATATTATTGGGGGTTAGTAAGAAAGCCGCATCAAAAATTTTGACGAAATAGCATGCAAATTAATATTGCATCGAGCTTTGGAAAGCTGAAGTTATTTGTCAAGTCATATTGCACGCTTATCGATAGATGATAAAAACTTTAGAATGGGTACGTCGACTAATGTCAATAGCTTTTAAGCAAGCATACCAACAAATATCAACATATGCCGAGTGAGTATATCAACAAATGCACATAGCAACACACATAGAAGCATGAGACTAGCAGTGCTCTCTCCAAGCTCATAGAGGCAATTCGTAGAGCAGTTGGAAGATAACCTTCAAGGTTCAAAGGGCAACACCCACCTTTTCATGTAAGATTTCTCAGCTTGTGTGGGTCAGTTGATCAACTTTGCCTCAAGATGGATTCACACCCGAGTGTTATAAGATGAATTCTATAAAACCGATTTATGGTCATTTTGACTTCTTGTTTACTAAACTAAAATATTATATGACAGTAAATTCGTTTTTCACAAGTTATTTTTTGTGATTCCGGTTTGTGTATGCATCAAACAAACAATGAAAAACAGAAGCAAATGAAATGGGGTTTGACGTGCCGTGGAGGGTTGGAGTAGCTGAGATTCACATTCACGTCTCTTCACAACTCATGAACATAATCGCGGGACCCTTTTTTGTGTGTAAACTCACATTCATACTATTTCATCATCACAACCTTTTACATGTGGCATCATCGTATGTGATCAGAATTTGTCGTGTTCCTCCTTGGATCGATCTTCATCGTCTGTTTGTGTTTATGTGGTGATAAACTTTTAGTATAAGCGCTAAACCTAGTAAATATAAGTATTACACTTTTGTAAGATTTGATCTACGGATAACATGGTCTAGAACTTTACTCAAAATTTTATCCTACAAATAATAATTATGATAATTTAGTCTAGCGACACTCAATTTTCATAAAAATAAAAAATAAAAAATAAATAAAGAAGCTTATTTTCACTTAATTAGTGAAAATAATTTATGTTGCACTTAATTAGTGAAAATAAATTTCACTTAATTAGTGCCTCTTGCGGGACATATTGTCACAAGCACGAAATTTTTTATAATTTATGTTGCATTTCAAACCTGGAATTTGAGTCTAATTATGGAGAAGTCCAATAAAGTTGGTTAAGCTTCAATCTCCATCTGATTAACTGTTAGAAAATGATTTGACATGGAATTGGAATATGAGTTAGGTACAAATCCCTTTTAGTCCTACCTAAATTTGAAGCACACAAGAAAACAGAAAGAAAACAACAAATGGAAGACGGAGAAAACAACTTCATTAAGTCAAATTGCGTGTCTTACTTTTGTTGAACTTAATCCTACACTTGAGTTGGAGAAAATTTTACATGCAACTAGAATGTTAAAAAATAGAGCAATGTTAACCAACAAGGGATGATTGAGTTGGTAAGGATCATTTTCTTCGGTAGACCAAAACCTAGGTTCGAGTCACTTTGCTGACAATCCATCTTAGTTGGCGATCTGTAAAAATAAAAAAAGGGGCCAAGACCCCCTCTCTAAGTCCTAAAAAAGGCTTGTGTTACGTCCTAGCCCCAGGATGGGGTAGCTTCTCCTCCACCTAAATGTTATGTTACAAAAAAGGAGCAATATTCTAAAACAATCACTCGATGTTATATAAGTAAAATAAAACACTTGACGACACATGATAAATTTTAGCCATATATATCACATAATTGATTTTAGATACTGTCACACTCACATCCCGTTCCAATGTTATTTCTCCTCTCTCTAACAAAACCAATAGCAGAAAGAAAAATGGAGGTGGAAATAATAGCAAAGGTCGCACGCCCAAGGCATGCAGATCCCCTTGCAAGGATTGGGACACAAACAATTATATACCAAAAGAATGTTTTCTTTAATTTAATTTAACAAAAAACAAGAGAATGTTGGAATTGTGGTAATCATGATGTTTTCCATTGCTCTGCTGCCTCGAATAATTATTTTGTTGTGCTGCAAATTAATGATGTTTTGGGATCATAAGATTGCTTTTGTTTTGAATACGCCTATGATTAGGTACAAATTTTACCTGCAGATTTTATAGAAACATGCTTCTTGTCTGACATGCACTTTCTTTCCCATGTGCTTTTGCCCAAGCTTTTCCTAATTATTCAATGCTTAGCTTGAACGTTGTACCCAAATTTCCTTTTTATAAATTTTCATTTTTCATAAAAAGGAAAAAGAGTCTACAACAACAACAATAATCAAGTCTTATCTTACTAATTGACGTCGATTATATAAATTCTAGAACAACATTACGCTCGATTTTACGTCAAGTCTTCCATTAGTTCCAAGTGCTCATACCTTTTCTTAAAGTCTATTTCCAAGTCTTCCTATATCTTCGTCTACCCTGTTTGTCCAGAGACTTCGTCTCATAGTCGTATTTTCTAATCAAATCATTTGTAGGTCTTCAGTTCACATGCCCAAAAGCCTTAACCTATTATCTCTCATTTTATCTTCATTCAAAACCACTCCGACTTACCTCGAAAAATCCTCGTTATTAATTATATCCTTTCCTGTGCGCCCCACATCCAACAAAGCAAAGATTTAATAATTTTTTAACATTCAATTTGAACAATTTTTTTTAATGTTTTGTTTGAAAAGAATTTTCAGCTCGTGTGAAATGAATAATATTATTCATACCACATTTTCAGCTAATGTTACTGTGTAAAACTACAATATCTAATTCATCAAGAATCCAATGATTGAGATACAAATCATACAATGTCCAAAAAATTATATTGCTCCTTCTATTATTTAATCTCTTTGATTTCTGTAAATTATTTTTTTGTTACAAGATTTTTTAAATTATTAAATCAGTGCAATAAGGTAATGAGTGCATTGATCAAATTATGGGGTGCACAACGCTCATAGAACCCTTAAAATAAATATAAAAGATTCACACCCAAACCGGACTAAACCAGCCCAAAATTTTGACGGCCCATTAAGCCCAATCTAAAGCTTCTCTCCCGCTCTCGAGCTTCTCTCTCTGTGACCTCCATCTCCATGATTCCTCTGCAAGTCCACCACCTCCCCCCACCTTTCCTCATTTCCCAAACTACCCCTCTCCACTCTCTCTCTCCCACCTCTCAAACTGTCAAATTTTCCCCCAAGCCGAACCCCTTTTCGTCTTCCCCAATTTTGCTATCCAACCCCCCCTGCAAATTTCTCAGGGCAGCAGGAATCCAAACGTCGTCGCTTTGTAGAAATGAGGAAGAAAGCACTGAAATTTCGACCGAGCTCGAAGACTTGTCGCCGGACGGCGTCGTTTATAAGAAGACGTTAGCGTTGGTGGAGTGCTCCATGTTTGCTGCTCTCACTGGCCTGGTGTACTTCCTCAGCAATTCTCTCGCAATTGAGGTTCGTTGGGTTGGACTGAAATTTGGCTTTCTGATAATTTAGAGAAAAACCCAAATTAACAGTTTTAATTTTGTAGATTTTGTAATCTATGGTGTTTTTGTTACTGTTCTTGCGTTATAAAGGAGCAGCCTTTTCATATTTGTAGTTCTTCAGTTGGTATTAGGCTACATTGTTTCAATCTTTGATTGGTTGCAGAGATATACAAAAACAAGTTTTGAACTGTATGATAGCTATTTGGTTCTAACGTTTAAATCCTCATAAGTTAATTTTTCAATTTCTTTTGTTTTTGGTATGAATTTGAGTGTGTAACTAGTGTACTCATGTTGGGTTATGCAAGAACTTCGCTGTGATTATCTGTGATGTTTTCGGAAAACGCCTGCTAGTGGTGGAAGACGTAATGATAAGAGCCTAAGAGGCATAGGGCTAACGAGAGGTTATGCATTCTAGTATAGGTTATCTTAAAAAGGTTTGGTTTTCGTGCAGGATTACTTTGGCTGCTTCTTCTCGCTGCCGATAGTGATCACCTCAATGAGGTGGGGCATCGCTACTGGAAGAAAAACTATGGTTTGTGATCATCAATGACCCACCATGTTTAAACTTAGAGATTGATGTGGTGTTTTCATTACATAATTGCCATTGTTTTCTGATCGTGTTAGGTTGCAACAACTATGCTATTGCTAGTCTTGTCTGGTCCGGTGAAAGCTTTAACCTATTTGGTGAGCGTGCTATCTGTCCTGTTGTTGTTCTCATTATTGTGAATTAGTATGTATGACAATTTTCTGATTCTTCGTGTTCAAAAAAGTTGCTTCTTAATACTTGGGAATCTCTCCTCTCATAGAATAGCTGAGATAATTTCATAGTTCTCAAACCATTCCAGATTAGTGATCCATACCGATTGACCAAGGTGGACTGGCTAGTTCATTGTTGTTCTAGCCACTGTCGCTTTTACTTTGAACTTTTTTTTCTTAAAAATTTTGGTGAGAACCGTATGATTTGCACTTAACATGCTAATTAATTATCTTGTGCAGCTAAAGCACGGTTTGGTTGGTTTTACAATGGGAAGTTTATGGAGGTATGAAGTGATTCAAATTAGTTTACGCAGTGGCTACGGATTACTTTTTTGACATCACGGTTTTACAGTGAGTCTACTTCAGTTTTAACTGTTATGTTTCAATTTCTCAGGTTAGGAGCAAACTGGTGTCTTTCAATTTTCTTGTGCACAATTGTAATGTTTTCTCCCTTATCCCCCAAAGTTCATTGAATCTGTTCGAAGCAGTGGTTGTCTCTTAACCAGTTAAAGCGCTTTAGTTGATGGTAACAGTTTTATTATGTGTGCAGGTTCGATCACTGGGTGCTGTAGGGTATGTCTTGATATTGTCATTCTTGATAAGTGAAAACATACTTGCTTTGGTAATTAATTATCCTTTGTTTGATATTCGTTTTATGCAGTACCGAGATTTGATATGTTTTTTGTTTGTGATTTGGTTTGCTTGCAGATCACTATAAACATTCATGCTTCCCTAACATTCATATTTACTGCATCGGGCATCTATTCAGTCCCGTCAATGGAAGCGATTTATGCCTTATTTGGTACTCTGGTATCTCTCTCTCTCTCTCTCTCTCTCGCACACGCACGCTCTTTATATCCTGAAGTATTAAGGCTTTATATTTGTAACAGGTGTTTATTAATAGCGGATCCTTCATGTTCTTGCTCCACCTATTGTATTCCGTGTTCCTTACGAGGCTCGGGATGAAAGCATCGTTACGATTGCCAAGATGGCTGGAGAAGGCTATATAATTTGACTTCCCATATGTTATAGGTCGGAAAAAAAACCGCAACTTTGGTTTCGTTTCTGTAAGTGAGACCGTGGCGAAGATTCAGTATCACGTATCGTCACATTAGTCGTCATTGTTTGATTACATTCCTGTCATGTAAACATAAAACTACGTTTTGTATCGAAAACAGGCAAACGTCGATAGCCACTGCTCGCATTTTGCGACTTTTTTCCCTTTGTTATCATCGAATAGACGGAGGTGAAAGAGAAGAAAAAGCGGACACCATCGGATGCTCAAACTTGGTACTTGCATAAATTTCAAATGATGCATCAAAGCGAAGAGAAAATATGCCTAAATCGGTAACTCTATTCGGAAAGAAACAAAACGTAATCTTATACAACAGCAAGAATGAATTGAAATGGATTTTAATCACTCTATGCGCTCATCTTAGCAAAATTATACCGACGAGAAACCTCGCTCGAGCTGCATCATTCTCGACTTAGCCCGCAGGGCTGAAACAAAAATTGAAAAAGACGTCGAGAAAGGAGAAAATGGATGCAATGTCAGTATTTCTAATGTTATATTTATCGTAACAATACATGAACCGAGAATAAAAGGTACCCTAAAGTTGACACCAGCATCACTCAAGCTTCCTTCCTAGTTATCCTGTAATTCAACAAGAAACCGCAAGTTAGGATCAAAAGTACGGTATCAATTGGCACTCCAAAGAAAAGGAACAAAACTCGGTGAACAGAAGCAAACTGTCGTCTAGGTGAAAGAATGAGCACAGAACACTGCTCAATCAAATTTCAGGCTGTATTGGTCAAAAAATTATTTGGACTTGGTGAGTAACATGCTTCGATTTTGAATGAAACACACATTCTCACCTAAAGCAATAGATTCCCAAGGCTGTTGTGATCTCGTGAACGACTGACGTTGCAAAGTGAAGATAGAGCGTCGCTGCATTCAGAAAAAAAAGTGAAATTCAGCCATGAGGCATGGTGCCATGTAATGAAATTCGTAAGTACGTACTACATCCATAAAAATGGTAGTGTGTCATGTATTTCCAATACGCGGACCTTCATAACAAATTGCCATACCTGTAAATGCACAGTAACCAAGAAGAACCAAGCTCTCATCAACCAAAGGAACTCTGCAACAAAAAGGTACACAGAAGTTCAAGAAATCAGAAACATCTAGACTATCAAGAACAGAAGAATCACGTTTTTACTTAAAGAGCTCACGACATTATATCAAATACAACATACCCATCGTTCAGTTTAGCTGTGAGTGCATTTGCAATGGCAAATGGAAGATACAACAATGACTGCACAGAATAATAAATATTGAAGTTGGTAATATAATCTGGTCTTGAATTATAAAAAAAAACCATGCAGAAGTTGTCGATATTAACCAATTCTGAGAAATATGATGCTGCTATTTCAGCGTTTCCAGAATAACACACTCAACAGACCGTAAATTTCCAGCAGTTTTGGGATTGTTACATACCATGCACATTCCAGTTTTCAAACCCTTTGGCTCATCACACAAGTGCGCAAGAATCAATCTTCCCTGCCAAAACAGAGCTTTCCTTTCAACAACAATGGTAGAATAAACAATTTGGTTGTCTACAAAACCCCTTAGAACGACATTGGAAATCTAGCACACTCACAGCACCGATAGTAAGCAATTACATTCGAGATGGACAAACCACACTTTCAAAAGATACAGTTAAAAACAAACACGGATATCTTACCACAAGGTACCCAAAAGCAAGCCCACTTCCCAGAACGACTAAATGTGGATAGTTCCCCATAATGTCAGCTGGTGACAAGTAACCCCTGCAAATAAATTATTACTACTTTGCAACCATTTTTTAAAAGAAATAAAACAATAGCAAGAATTTTAAGGGAAAAAAACGGGGGTGGATGCAAAGTATAAAGACATACCATGCCAAAACTCCTACCAAAAGGACTACAAAAGGGTAAATCTGAGAGGAAACAACATGAAACACCCATTATTAGGCCAATCAAGTGTCTAGAGCTAACATAAAATCCAAAAGAAAAAAGCAATACCATTGCCAGTGCCAATAGCATACTTGCTTTCCTTGCTTGAACAACCTTATGAACATTGGACACACTGCACACAAGCATAATCCAACATAAGGTCCAAGTGTCTAATGGCCTTCAAAGGACTATTCTTAAGTTTATACGTGATCTCCGAGCCTCTGACACATGAATAGTTTGGGGAAGTGGTAAACTTTGAAAAAGTCATGATACATGTATTAAGAGCTCAGGATTAAGTTATAATAGAAAAAACAGAAAGAATTATTACACATGAGAAAGTTAGACTCAAATTTCAAAAAATTAGGGAACAGAAAATTACATACTTGAATGTGAGCGTTGGGATGACAGCAAAAGCTATCATTAGATACAACACAGCTTTGTATGTTGGGATTTCTGAAGTAAAAAAAAAGGAATTAAATTTCAGACCAACTGCAATGGAAGTAGTATATGTTGTGAAGCAGCCAAAGAAATAGTCATCCACAACAAATATAAAAAAGGTAATCAAACCGCATACATTTCAAAGAGACATTGAGCTCTATATAGATAGGTACTGCAAATTAAATATGGAAATATAGCATGCAGTGAAGTCTCGCAAAATGTAGTGTTTGATGCCAAATATCACTTGTATGGTATCAATTAAATTAGGCTCAGCCTTACCACTAAGAACGGGGACCCAACTCAGAAAAGGCAAAGACTTTCCAAATTGTAGAGCCCACCACTCAGAACCTGAAAATGTAAAGAAATAAATGTACTTAGAGAAAAGAAGAGTTTTTAGATATTGGTTTAGAAGTTATCTTCAAGCTGTACATACAAGTTGAGTAGCAGAATGAAATTAGGAGTTTACCAACGATAGCTGTGAAAAAATGGGCAAAATATATCAGCATTAGACCCTCCGTGGGTCCATTAACAGCAGGAAGGATTAGGGTATTGGTAAAGTAACTGGATCAACAAAGTCATAAATCAGAACACATTCTATTTTTGCATATGAAATATTCTTTGCAGGGTCATGGAGTGAACAAACTTATATGCTAGCATATCGAATCAACCCACTCCCCCACTCCTTTCCCCAAGAAAAAAAAAAGTTGGTATATTCCCGAATGACTAATAACAAAATCAAACTCAGCTGGACAACTTACGACTCCCAAGTAGCAAAGTAAAATGGAACAGCTGAAATCACCCAGAACCAGAAAGTAGATCTTCCACACATCGCAGTACTTCCAAAGGCCAATGCTTCGAACTAAACAAACACATATAAAACATGAAAGAGAAACTTGAATTCCAGGGTACCAAATGACCAGAAAAGACGAAGACACATACCGCACAGGCAAGGGCATCACAACCTGCAATTCATTGAGATCCGCCAGAATATAAATCATCAATATTCAATTGTGAATGTACAAAGGCAATAGAAGAAGGAATTAAAAAAAAAAAAAAAAAAAAACATGATAGCAGTGCATTACCATGGTCAAAAAGTTCCCCCAGTGGACTTGACGAATTTGTCCGTCTTGCTTGTTTCCCATCAACGGCATCAAAGGTCTAAGATTTTTGTGAAAAAGGTCAAACAGGAAAGTGATAGAAAATGAGACAATGAAGATAGAAATAGAATAGCAATGTGTAACAATAAAGAGGACACCGCAGAAAAATCAAAGGCAACTCTGCTTGGATGTATTTAAGCAAACCTGGTATAAGAAAAGTAGCAATCCATGAGTGAAATTAACCCATCTAGGAGGAGCTGAATCCAGTCGTGGTGAATATATCTGGGAAAAACACATAACACAAATTCATGGGAAGCTTACTAAGTAATAACATTCCCATTTTAAGCATCATGCACACCGTAACCCGAGTAAAAGATAAATGTGAACATTTTTAAAACTAAATGTGAAGCTTGAGTTAAAAGATTAGCATTATAAACAGGAAAACCTAACAGCAGAAAATTAAAAGATGATAAGAAAAAACCACTCACATAGCCAAGCAGAGCGGATGTGAGCAAGAACATGAATCCTGTTAAAGTTATCTGGCAAAAAATAAAGCATAATCATCAATGAAAAGGCAACAGTTTCAAAAAATGATTAAGCATAGTTTGGAGTAAAGGTCACTCTACCATGTTGGGCCTGAAGAAAAAGTCAGAAACGGAAGCGTGGGAAGAAACCAAGGAAAAAAGGAAAAACGTTAGCAAACATCAGCAAAAATCACAAACAGGTGATGTTAAAAATCATAATCAGTTAAGGAGAGATTATCTAGTCTCAGAAAAATAAATGCTATGAATTTTCATTCTTGTAAGTCCGCAATATCAACTAAAGGAAGTATACATCTTCTAAGCAAAATAGAGCTGCATATCGCTGGGTTTGTAAATTTACATGAAGTAAGTCAGCTAAAGATCTCGAACTCGACGTGCAAACTACAAATGTTTGCTTGTCAGCCTTGTCTATTTGGAAGTTTTCTTAAAATAAATGTATCAAACGTAGACTAGTGAATAACATAAATCCAAGATAAACTCAGCAGAAACTACTAAAACAGAAAACTTATGCACCTAAATTCGAGAACAAAACATAAGCGCTTATAACACCAGAAAACTCATGACCTTACCCACCAATTAAAGCCAAAGAGAAGAGTATATAAATTTAACTTCAGTCAATCATAACACTCAGTAATCAATAAAATCATAGAAGAAGATTAAGAAACTTACGGCATCCAAAGAGGAAAGATTTTAACGAAGCTACTCCAAAAGGGTTGCAAGACATATTTGGCAGTGTAAGAGTGATCCACGCCACTGTACTTGTATTTATGCAAAGCAGCCACACCATGTGCCCCAATATACCCCATCTCTTCCAAATAAAGCTTCGATTTTTCGCTTCGAAACAAAATCCAAATAAGCCTCAGTACAACCAACCTGCTATCAAAACAAACTGAAATAACTCAATCCACGCATCTGAACAAACCCATCACTGAATACAATCATACATGCTTGTAAACTTGCCCCCAAGATAATTGGATCAACATGAAAATCCAAATTCAAATTTTTGTGATTCAACACATTAATCATCTCACCTAGGTAATGCCCAGAATGCAGAAACAATGAAAGAATACAACCCAGTAGATATTTTCTCCAAAACAGAAAGAAAACATTCAAAGCTCTAAACTTTGTGAATAAAATTAAGTACCCAAAAAAATGGGAGGATGGGATGGTAGATATATATGATGCACGGATCTAAATTCACAAAATCAATTGCAAATCAGACAAATGAAGCAGATCAGAGAAACGCGAGAAGAACAAACAAAATCTAAATTTAAATTTAAAAAAAAAATGTTTACCTGTTTGAAACTTGAGATCGTTGGTTCAACAGAGAAAGGGAGTTGTTCTGCAAATGAGCGGCTGGCCGGAAACAAAAGAGAAAAGGGGAAAATGTAGATTTTTTCTGGGTAAAGTGACCTTTTTTTAATCAAATTTTTATAGGAAGGATCATAAGGCGGTGCGAATCTGTGATCGTCGGCAGTGACCGAGTGGCTCCAACGCCAACCGTGGTCTGAGCGTGGAGGTGTGGTCGGGTCGTGTCAGTGATGAGCTGTTTCTCCTCACCCCGTTTATTTCTTCAATACTTTTGGGAGATGTGGGAACCTAAGACGTGGGGTTCTAGTCAAGATTCTCATAGCTCAAAAATCACTTTAAAAAAAGCTCTCTGCAACGGGATAAATTTTTCAGTGTGCGAGAAGTACATTTCGTATATCAAATGTCATGATACAAATAATTGAATTTTTTGCTTTTTAAGTCTACAATCACTTGTGTTATGACATTTAATATATTAAGCTATGTTTTCGGCACAATGACAAATCTCTCTTGTAACCCAAATTATGCGGATATCACGTCACTAACATCACATGTAACATTGTTTTTAAAAATTCTATGGTGTTTCAAAATACAGAACACCTTGAAACTTTTTATTTGTTAAATCTTGATTTTTATGCTTTCGATCGAAAATCGGACAATCTTGTACTCCAACGCACTATAAAAAAATTGCGTACTACACCTAGTTTATGAGTTCATTTTTTATATTAACGTATACATTTGAAATAGAATGGCACGCTTCTCCCTTATTCTTGTGCACTTTGACTCCTGAGTATTGTTTTTTAAGCCATTGAATAGAGAAAACCAAAGAGAAAATGAGGATTTTTTATGTGGTCAATGATCAAATAAACACTATTTTTATATATAACAATATATTCACGCTAAAAAATGAAAATAAATTAACATTAAATTCGTTATCTACAAAATTAAAACCCAAAAAATATCTTCTTGTTGATGATAGGAGGATGTCAACATATTCTCCCCAAGATCCGCACCTTCCTAAGTACGTTGCCTCCTCCTTTTGGGCCCCATTTGGTTAACCTACTTTAATTTGAAACTTGTTACGTCTACACCTCGCAATTCTAATTAAAAGACGCAAGTCTCCATCTCACCATGTCATTGGCAAATAATCTTACAAGTTTTGAGAAAAAGCGAAGCTGGTGTAATTTCGTTTGTTCTTATAGCACACGTCACGTAATTTAACTTTATTAATTTACTAATTAAACTTGTACTAAAGCAACGAATCCGCGTCGCGTATGCAGTATGCAGTAGACAATTTTTTCCTTAAACACGGCTTGGCAAGTAGGAAGATGGAAAAAAGTAAGATTGTGAAGTGCGTGTGAAGTCCGCTGTGCACTTTTGCTGGGAATATTCTCCTCCACTTGCATAGAAAGTTATAGAATATGATTCTCCTTCAGTTATTAGTAGATTAAAATGAGTTCAAATTTTTTGCATCCAAAATTCTCTGTGATATATCTCGTTTGTTGACACATGATCATTCATTTAAATCTCACTTAACAATATTAAGTTTTCAACATATCTCTTCAATAAAAATTCTAAAACTATAGATAAATTACGTCAAAAAAACATGTGTCACTCAAGTAAATAACGCACGCAGAAGTCACATAAAGTTTTGAGTGAGAGAAATTTAAACTCGATTAGAATGCACTGGTCCAACTTCAAACTTCAGGTTTCAAGCTCGATGCCCAATGAACCAACAGACTTGAGCGTCACTGCCCAAGAAGATGCAGAAACAGAAGGGCCCAAATGCAAGAACACTAAGAGGCCAAGGCCCACAACCAACCTCAAAATAATGCATTGCTCCATAGCCCCATCTTATATGCCTTCAAATCATGCGTTCCCAGTCGTGTCGTGTGAGAAATTTTTGAGTGTAACATAAATATAATTCGGTACATCAAGTGTCATAATATAAGTAATTAGATACTTAACATTATTTTGTCTAACTAATTGTATTTTAACACTTGAGGATACTTACATTATTTTGTCCAACTACTTGTACTGAACTGTATTGCTAGCACATATCATGCATGCCAAAATCAAGACAATAAGTTATGGATTTTTTCCATGCTTCAAACCTCTCCTATCTCTAATTAAGCCTAATAATTCAAACTAATTATATATAATTAACTGATTAGGATAGAGCTGCCGGAGTCCTAAAAACAAGAACATCATTTTTCTTGATTTAGATGAAGTATGCATAACAACACCTAATTAGATTAAAATATAATGGAGAAATCAATTAGTGTCACTAATTTGCGCGGTCAAATATATGTAGACAAAACACATGAGCTCACTCTGCGTTGGATGCAATAAACAAATCCACATCTCACACAAATTTGTATAAGCACGTGCAGGAATTCCTCATCGATTCGATCTTACTTTCTTGTCATTTTCTCCCTCGTTAATTTTTACAAATGAGGAGAAAAGTTTATTTCCACACAGCAACAAGTTGAAAATACCGTCACATCTAATAGGACAATCAGTGGCGTAGTTAGGATCTTCAAATGATAGGATTATAATATCAACCAAAAAACTTTATGGGATTATTTTGTCGAGCACATAATAGGCACTTACGAATTCCTGCCAGCATATGCCAAAATTTTATGTCAACATATGCCGACAACTACTATTACTTGTAAATGCTTGTCGAGGGTGGATGTAGGATACTGTGGAGTAATGTTGAAGACTTTCAAAGCTTTTCAACTAAAACATTTCATACAAGAAGAGAGAAAATGAAGACAAATATGACAGAAGAAAATAGAAGAAGTAGGATGAGGAGGTCGTAATTTAGGTTGCCTTAGTTGTTTGTTGGGGTTAAATACAATATACAACCAAATATACATAGAGTTTTTAAAGTTATTGGGATCAAGGACAACCAATGACCCCATGCTGGCTCCGCTACTGAATTCACCACATACCGCTTATAAAAGTGTTAATAAGGAACTTTTGGTGCGACATCTTTTTAATTTTGTCGAAAATTAGTTTCTGTAAGTTGTTGAAATCGCAGAGAAAAAACCCATTATCCGGTGGCTATTATTTCAAGAAGTTATTTTTTTTCAGTACATCGATATTCTTATACTAAGGGGAGAAGAAGTTCGGCTAAGGCACAAAATGTGCAGCCTAATTTGGTATCGAATTCACCATATACGAGATTCGAATCTAAGATCTCTCACTTCCAAGTGAAAAAGAATACTACAAAACTGTAGTACTGAGGGACTCAAAAAATTATTAAAGAAATAGTAATTATTTTTTTAAAGAAATATTAATTATTGGAGAAAAATAAGCATAAAAAAATATTACAAATAATAGACAAGTTGGCATGCACGACAAATACTAGTGGACAGAAATGAAAGTAGCTATCCGAGGAAAAGGAAAATAAATAAATAAAAAGGAGAAAAAGATACAGGCTGCAGAAATCGAACACGTGTCAGAAGGTTTGAGGCTCCGTTTAAATCAGTCCACACCACAGACAAATCCAGTCGTTACAAAAGTACCCCTACAAATCTAAATCTGGCTACTGGACATTGAGCCTTCCCACGCGAATCTGATTCTCTCTCTGTCTTTTGTCCTTTTTCGTCTATTCAAACTCGATTCCCAAAATCCTCAACTTTTGCCGGTTCAGAGATATCTTTTTTTTTTGGGTCCTAACCGGTTCAAGATAATAAAAGACTAAAAAGTATTCACGGTCAAATTTAATGTAGAATTCTATGCACCTTGATGAAATTAACCATTAATACGACCTTAAAAAAACAACATAACGACAGATTTGAGCCACCGAAAATTAATTTTAATAGAAATTGTTGTATTGGACTCTTTGCACAAGCCTTCCCTAGATATAACTTACAATGTTATAATTTTGTAAGAGAAATTATTTTTGCAAACCACTTTTCTATTCTTACAGTGTCACGTTTTTGTACAATCATCGTTTAGTTAAGTATCACGTTATGCTTTAATAGAGCTTATGACGTATAGGTTAACGGAATGATGAATTTCAGAGTAAAATATAACTTTAGGTACAAAAGTGAGACGAAAAAACTAAAAAAATCATATTAATGAGCAACAATCCTGGCACATTAACAGAAAAATTGACGACTAAACTAACGAAAGTATCAAAATGGCAATTAAAAATCAAACCATAATTTTGACGAAACTTCAAAATAATAAAGTGAGAAATTTTTTATTTGTTTTATGACGTTTAAAAAGCCATAAATAAGAGTGTATAACGCATGACCGTGAATCGGTTTTTCTCCTTCAAAGGCCCAGCGGTTTCCACGAAACCTCCTCGCCAGCCTATCACAGCAGCCTCTACAAGGTAGGGCTAGTATCGTCTTTCCACTATCACGCAGTGGGCATATCGTCGAAGCCCTCTCACGTCACCTATAAATAAGCCCCACACCTGTCTGGTTTTCAGAAAAACAAAACGGCCGATTAAGCAAAAGCAGCAATCAAAATCCCTAGGGTTTTCGTTCCAATCCGGTACCAAATCGATTTGAGATCTCAATTACCTCGCCGTCCGCCGGCTCGTTCAATTCTGGTGTCGATTCCCGAATCTTAGGGTTTCCGTGAAGGTCGGTAGCTATCGTCCGGTCCTCTGAAGAGTGCCTAACAATTTCGGATATTTGTAAGTGAAATCATTGTTTTTTCTCTGAATTTGTTGCTTTTTACATAAAATTATGTTTTGATGATTAGAATATGTTGTTTGAATGGAAAATGACGAAGCTTTGATAATCTGTATATGTATATAATTATATGTTGAATTAAGCCTGTAATTATAGGGTTAAATTTGTTCATGATGATGATGATTTTGTAAAGAAAACAATAATTTTACCAGATTTTGCCCCTTTTTTGCTGTCTAATTTATAGTTTATAATTGCTAAAAGTATAAATTTTATAATTTTTGGCTAATGTGGTATGTTTATTGCAAGAATAATTCGATTCTGAGCTTTAAGATATAGATTTCATGCTCTGCGTGCTTTGACGTTAAGAAATTTCTGTGCTTTTGTTTCTGGTTACTGATATCTTTATTGGTTTGATATGAACAGGAAGAACTGAATGATTTAATGGAGTCCAAAGGTGGTAAAAAGTCTAGTAGTAGTAGTAGTATTAGTAAATCATCCTTATTCTACGAAGCACCTCTCGGCTACAGCATCGAAGACATCCGACCCAACGGTGGAATCAAGAAGTTCAGATCGGCTGCCTACTCCAACGTGAGTGTTGGTTCACTAGTATTGTTATGTATGCTATTGTGCTGTAGAGTTGGGGTATGAATTCCTTCTAGCTGGTTAAATTGTACATGAAAAATGCTAACTTTCTGCTTCTATGTTTGTGCAGTGCGCTCGCAAACCATCCTGATATTCCTAAATTGGATTTTTAACCACGAGGCGTGGTTCATCAGTTTTATTGCTTTCCTAGGTGTTTATTTCCGTTTTCTTCAATCGACATCTTCCTCTCTTCTCTCTTTTGCGACTGTCATCTCTTTGCAACTGCAATCTGCTTTGGATTCTGTGATCTTCTTGCAACTGTAAGCGCTCGTGTTAGTCAGTATGGCCATGGAGGGTTCTGCTATTGGATTTGAAGGTTATGAAAAGAGGCTAGAAATAACATTTTTCGAGCCGAGTATCTTTCTCGACCCTGAAGGAAGGGGTCTTCGGTCTCTGTCCAAAGCTCAGATAGATGAATTTCTTGACCAAGCTGAGTGCACTATCGTCTCGTCATTGTCGAATGACGATGTTGACTCGTATGTTCTTTCTGAGTCGAGCCTCTTTATTCATCCATACAAGATGATCATCAAAACTTGTGGCACAACCAAGTTGCTCCGTGTGATCCCGACTGTCCTTCAGTTGGCTGAAACCATTTCCCTTGCTGTGAGATCTGTGAAGTACACTCGTGGGAGTTTCATTTTTCCAGGAGCACAGACATACCCTCATCGTAGCTTCTCAGAAGAAGTTTCGGTCCTTGACAGCTACTTCGGGAAGCTTGGGTCAGGAAGCAGGGCGTACGTGATGGGCAGGTCAGACGGACCTCAGAAATGGCATGTATATTCGGCGACTGCCGAATCAGCAAGCTTGGTCGAACCTGTGTACACACTCGAAATGTGCATGACTGGTTTGGACAGGGGAAAGGCTTCTGTATTCTACAAAACCCAATCGAGCTCAGCCACAGCGATGACAACCGAATCTGGTATCCGAAAGATCCTTCCAGATTCGGACATTTGCGATTTCGAGTTTGACCCCTGTGGGTATTCCATGAACTCCATCGAAGGAGCTGCAATTTCGACCATTCACGTCACACCAGAAGATGGCTTCAGTTATGCGAGTTTTGAAACCGCTGGATATGATCTGAAAGATGTAAACCTGAACCAGTTGGTTGAGAGGGTATTGGTTTGTTTCCAACCGAAAGAGTTCTCCCTAGCTGTGCACTCCAATGTTGCTAGCAAGTCACTCCAGCAACATTGTTCCGTGGATTTGAAGGGATACTGTCGCGAAGAGAGCAGCCACGAAGAGCTTGGACTGGGTGGAGCCATTGTCTACCATAGGTTCCTGAAGACGGAGCGCTGCAGTTCTCCTCGATCAACTCTCAAGGGCTGCTGGAGAGAGGAAGAAGAGGAAGAAGATTATTGAATGCCATCGTGAAGCTTAGGACGGTCGTCATTTTTCTGATTTATGAATAAATTACCTGTCAGCGACGGCCTGATAATGGTAACCGTAGAATGTCTGAAATTTGTCTTGGATTAGTGTTTCGGTTCATGTTCGAGTGTCGTTTCTCGTGATGCAGCACACAAAAGCCTAGGTTCGCTATGCCTATTGTATTCAGGATGCTTAATTTGTTGTTGTCTTTGCATTCTTAGATTGATTCTGTGGATCAGACCTGATGTTTATTACAATTTATTTACAGACGTTAGTTTTTCTGTTGCCTTTTTTTATCTTCCTCAACATTGAAGCCTGCTTGAATGTTGGAGTCTAGGGTTTTGGCAGTTTTCCAGACTTTGTATCATTGGTCCGGGATGTTACGGTAGTATCCCTTGCAAGGACGTACAAGGACTGATGTAGCTAAGGCTCACTGAGAGTAGCTGCCTCCACTTAAGATTTGTGCAAAGTAAAAATCACGATGCTTACCAAAGGGCCCGAGAACATATTTGCCATATGATTCATGCTCCTTCTATTGATCAGTTGAAATTTTCAAATAATACATATAGTAATAAGCGATCATTATGAAAAAAATGCCTTCAATTTGACTTCATGAAATGTGAAGAAAAAAATGCAATGAAATTAAAGAAGATATTTTACTATCACAAAAAAAATATTCGTAACTAGAGATTAAGGTTGCCTCGCTAAAGAAAGTTTCTAGCATCCTCCATGGGGGGCGTATGTGAAGTCTTTTCCGGTTTTATTAGTTCAGTTAGTATGAGCTGTATGGGGATAGCAGTAACTTGTAATTAATCATAATTTAGAGCTTAGGGTTTTAAGGTTTAGTAGAGGCGCCACGCTCAACCAATGGTTTAGGGTTCTAGTTGCCCTGTTGAATGCCTGACTTTATTTTTAAATTTTGTGAATAGTAGACCGGAGGCCCTAGACCCAAAGGGACATTTGAACCATTCTAAGATTTCTGTGAAAGCTTCCCATTGGATCTATTAAGGATCCTTAAGAGCACGTCTATGAATTCTGTCCATGGTAAAAATTGATATGATTAGATCTCAAATCCAACCAAAAACACACCTCCTTTCATTTTTGGGTCGCCGAGGCTCATTAGCTATGGCTGGTGCCATGTCGATTTTGAGACCAAAGCCCAAATCCTTGGCACTGATGTTAGACTAACATCAGTAAGTCCTTTTAATCATTTTTTGCATTAGGCGCGTGCTCTACACACGACCAACTAAAAGAGTGGCGTGATCAATTATGTTGTCTAGGGCCCACCACAGCGGTTGCTTAGCACATGGCCAAACCTCATACATCCATTTTAGATTCTTCTTTAAGTCAACGGTTCTTATTATTTTTCGTAACAAGTACTTTTGAAAATCTAAAAATTTAAGAAAAAAATCAGAAAAATAAGAAAAAAAAATCAAATAAAAGAAAATTTCCACGGTTTGTAAACTTTTTCTATAAATACTAATTCATTTTCCCTTTCCCACACCAAAACTCTATACAATGTTTCATTTTCTACTTTCTTATTTCCTATTTTGTTTGTGCTTTAAAAAATTGACATCTCCTGTTGAAGGGTAGAATCAAAGCTGGAACCGCATGATCGACCGCCGAAGAAGTTTTCTTGTGTGAGCATTGGGTTGCCGTTACCCATTGACATGAAGAGAGCAACCAAAATCTACTCAAAAATCTAAATAAGATTTTTGATAGACATGGACATGTGACATAATCATAAGTCACTTATTCTTAACTATTTTCATCCGTTCAATATTCATTGTAAATTAACTGAGGGAGAAACCAGCCTATCTGGCATCATGCTAAAGTCGTCATGACGTCAGCAAAGGCCACAAATTATTATTATTTTTTTTTTTTTGCGTCAGGCGCGCGTTCCTGACAATGATACAGACGGCGGGCCTCGTGCGCACTAAAGGGGCGCGGGATATGGCCATGTGACTTGTCTTCGACTGTTGGATTTCCAACGGTAAAACAAATTTGAAATTCAAACCCAACGGCTAGTGACATGTCACAATTTGGACTGTTCGATTTTCATATCAACGATCCAGATTTTTCGGCAAAAAAACTTCAATAAAATAGATAAAATGTCATAAATTAATGATATTTTTGTTTATAAATAAAGAAAATGTCAGAAATTAAAAATAAAATAGTAATTTTTTTATTATTTTATAATAAAATAAAAAAATATTTTAATAAAATGGACTAGGCTATTTAGTTTTAGTGGTGAAAATGTATTTGGCCAATTACTATTTATTTGGGTGGATTAAATGGATTTTAGGCCAGCTCATTTTTCAAGAGTGGAGTTGCTCTTAAGAGCTAAGGTTTTTTTTAGTTACTATTACACCACACCGCCACGTAGTTTGATCAATTATTTTATATTGTAATATTTGAATTTATTTATACTAATACTATATTTTATATTTATGGTATGTTAACTATGTTATCCACTAATATTATAACATATAAATTACTAACATCACTTAATTGTGTGATTGTCAAACTAAAAAACTTTCTCAATCTAAAGTTTGTTTAGCTGTTGTAGAACCTAGTTGGGAACTTGGTTAATGACTAATTCTAGAACCAACTAGCTAGTCTGGAATAAATCCCAATCTTTATATTATTTTAATTTATAAAAAATCACATTTACATACTATTTTTAGTTTTGAGAGATGTAAATGTTCGTGGGACTGATGTGTGTGACAATGAACTCACCTCCTCGGTCGCAGCTATTCTTAAAGACAACATAATTTGGGTTGCTTCCAACCCAATTTTACAAATCAAAGCTGCTGCTGGTAGTACTAATACCATATATACTCCTACTCTTCGAGAAATCTTTTAGCATGTCGGGAATACCATCGAGTACACTAACTATCCTAATACAACTAGTTATAATTTTTCTTTTTGACATTTTTTATCAATTGTATTATTACACATAACTTACCGGACCATGCGCCAGACAAACTGAAAGATCTCTCCTACTCTACTATATATACCTGATTGGTTATTATGTACTGGTAGTCAGCCATTTCTGAAACAACACATCCAAAGACGACGACGTTGTTTTGTTTTGCATAAATGGATAATTGTTTGTTTTTGTCAAATATATAGATACGTTGTTGGCTTTTGGCTTGTTTGTGAGTTATGGAGGCCAGCTAAGCAAGGTTGATGCATTTTATCCCTTCGCAAAAAAGTGATTTAACCTTTAGTTAATTTTAACGTTTTCTTAAGGTTAAATCTTTGTTGGGTTTGTTTTTAGTAGCTACAGTATTGTCTAATTTTTATTTTTAATTTAATTAGTCCTAAAACGTGTTACATCAAAACCAAATTATTGAGAATAAGTGGATCATACGCACAGCATTATCTTTATTTTGAGATCCTCTACTTTGTGAACCAGACAGATTGGATGGCTGGCAAAGAGGGAGCCTCTACTTTGTCATCTTATTTTGAGAGGCCAAGATTCGATCTACTTGTGCAAATCACATACTGCATTCGTTTCTTCAGCTAGTCACTGATTGAATCGAATAGTAATATCTTTATAGTATTGTTAATTGTTTGGACTACGTTAAGTAAGGTGTTAGGTTTTGTTAGCGACAGTAGCCCATATGTCAGTAACGATCGTCTCAAAAATATATAGGTCGAAGTCCAATTAATTAGTTCAAACAAATTTTGTGTGAAATTAATTAAAAAGAAATAAAAAAGTGGACTATATAAATAGCAGTACCATAATCCTTTCAAAATATACAAAGAAACTTTCAATTTTTACCACCCTTTTTTTGGGTGGTATAAAGAATGTAGAGAGATTTATTTGGTCTTCTCTGCAGTACTAAAGGAAAGAAGAGCTGGTTTATGGCGTGTATGGGATATCCTAAGCTTTAGATGGCACCATTTGTAAAGGAGCTTATTCCATGTTTGCCATCACCAATGGGAAGCATTTCCTACCTTGGCAAAAGTTTTGAGGCTAGGGAACTCTTTCCAGGGCTGTTGTTGGTCTTGGGTCCCAAGATCGGTCAAATTGGCAGCGAACAGGTTAGTATCGCGTAGTAATACGGAGATGTGTAATGTCACTTGGGTCAATTGACCTCCATCTTCATTGGTTTTTGTTTTAAATAAGAATGGATTACCTTGTCCCCCTTAATCTTTTATGGCAGGGGAGGGGGCGATGCTCAAACTCGGTTCTAGCATCTTCACTCTTTAACCCCCTTTGTTGCTTTATTTTTTTGTTGGTCTGCTGTTGCTTGCTTCGGTGTAGGCTTCCTTGTACTGTTGTGGCATCTTTGCCCTGGAAATGTTATTCCAGTTTCCCAAAAAAAAAAGAAGAAAAAGTGGGATTCAACAAAAGATTGAAATTGGCAATCAATCTGTGGCATCCATTTTGAAGCACTTAAAATCCACAAAATTATAATTTTCATTCATTTTTTCCTTATACAAGCGATATTAAGAAGAATATTCGAATACAATACATCGAGTATAAAGGTAAATACTATTAATCAGTTCAGGTAAAACTTATTTTACATTGCAGATTGGTTAATTAAACCAGTTGGCTAAGATAGTGTGCTTTTTTCTTGTACCGAATTCGAATCTTCCCCATAAATGACTTTTAGATAATAGATGAAGGTACCTACATAGATGAAAAGGAAGATTGGCCCCTCGTGAGAGAATCATATACATGGTGGTGGAACAAGATGGACAGTAACATCATATACAGATTTCTTTAAATTAGGTACAATACCCTAGTGGGTGGGGAATACATTCAGAAACAAGCAAAGTGCTATTTTCTTAAACTATGGTTTTATAGAGAGATGGAAGAGAGGGAGTGGGGTAGATGACACAATGTAGGGTTAGGGAGTCTTCTCTACCAGTTCATAATTGTCCTTTTTTTGAGATATAGAACCGAGAACATAATCAAATGCATGTGGCTTTTGGTATAAATTTTTCAAAAAACAGTGGCCATGCACTTGAACAACCCAAGCCAGCTTAGTCAAGTGGTAAAAAAGAACAATAATTTCTTACTGATTTGGGGAGAGAGAGCTTCTTTTAGTAGTGCTGCATGTCTTGATTAGGGTTTGTGGTCAACGATCTCTTTAAACTCATTTGTTTGACTCCCTTTTTGGCTCCAGAGAGGACCATGACCTTGATGGGAAGCTCTCCTTCATTTGTTAATTCGACATGATTCTGCTAATCAGGGAAGGTGGAGTAAATGGTGGGAAAGGGTTTGGAGTGAGGTGATTGAAAACTTATAGTTGTGTTAGGGACAATCGTTTATGTGCGTCTGTCAACCATTGATGAAAGTGACTAAATTATAGTTGGAAAATGGTGGAAACGAAGTGATTAAAAATTCAAGTTGTGTTAAGTTTACAATCGTACGTTCATGTGTAATTATCAACCATTGATAAAGTGAGTTCGACAATTTCAGATCAACGACAAACATGAACTGGGTATGGAGCCAAAGAAAGATATATAATATAGGAGATCACCTAACTAACAGGAACATATATAGATACCATGCCTCTGTGTCTAAGGTGCAAGCAAGTAGTTGTGTGATCGTAATTCATCAGTGAAGCTTGTTGTAGCGTACTGGTCGGCATGTTCCAATCACGAGGGAGATAAGTGCGCGCCTGTCAGTGGACATGAAGGGGCCACGGACGACAGGTCGTATTAGGATCCCTACTTGATAGAAACATTTCCATTTTATCATTCATCATTGCCATGCAATATATTTCCTTTATTTTTTCATTAGAGAAATTCAAGAGCCATGCACTGCATATTAACGGTTAGAACGATGAATTCGAGCACAAAACTTAGACTGCAGAGTTATAATTGTTTGAGATCTACTTCTTTATTATCTATAAATATGACGTATTTTTGTTCACCATCATCAAATGATCGTAATGCTTACTATCTTAATTATTATTAAGATATGATTTAAGTAAAAATTGAGTACTCATCAGTGCTTTAGAGTCCTCGTAGGGATAAAATGTAAACAATGGTAGTGCTATGCTTGAAGTGATAATGTACCATAGTGAAGCTTTCTTTCGTAACGTACTATTATGAAAAAATAACCCATAACTCGAAAAGATTAATGTACTAGTCTAACGATGTTGAGGATAGAATTATTAGTGTGTCCACCAAAGTGTCATAATACAAGTGATTAGATACTTGGAAAAAAAATTTAATCACTTATATTATAACACATGATGTATTAGATTGTGTTTTCAGCACTCTAGAAAAGAAACCTCTTGATGTTTAGTTAATTGCTTTGTCAAGTTGTATACACCATTATTAGGTGCTATTCCAATCTTAATAATCTTTTATGTTTGAACGCAAATGATAACCGTTGGATCGGTCTTACTAGAGAATCTCAAGATTGATAATCATGAAAGCAACAGGCATTTAGTCCAAAGAAACATTTGAACATCAAGTCAACGTGCAATCCGGGGGTCCACATTGCACGTGCAGCCATGAACATCGTGTAAGATATGCTGTAGCAGTGGCCATTCTGGTGCAGTGCAGGCACAGGTAAACCAGTGTTTGGTAACCCGACCAGGACCGTTGATTCTTCATCAGTTGGCATTATCTCAGCAGATATGCGGACCCATAAATATTGCATAGTTTTTATTTTTAGTAGAGAGAAAAAGAAAAAGCAGCTTTTGCTTTTAAAAGTTGGTGCTTTTGATTGTTTATTTGGAGGGATATCTGTTGAATGAGGAGACAGAGCCCAGCGTGGTAAGTATCGACCGATCTCATCTATATGATCTTTGCACAATCAAAACTTTGTGAGGAGTGAGATTTTCTTGTTAGAAGAATTTTACATTTCTAATTTATTGACGGAAGTTTTATATGCATCCGTTAATATCAGTTGACATGTGTGAGCAATCGATTTTAATATTGTGAATAATTTGATAACTGGTTGATTAACGGATTCATATTTTCAAAATGAAGTTTGGCATCATAAAAACCTATTAAATATGATTTTTATAGAATTTTTATTGGTTTGGATTTGTCACATATAACTTACAAATTTGATCGTTTATTGATAAAAACTAAAAAGTCAAAATTTGATTTGATGTTAGTCTTTTTCACAATAAACAATTTGGTTTCATTTTGGTAAAATTGAAAACTTAAAAACTAAAAACAATCAGTTGAAAAATGATATCCACTAAATGTAGAAGTTTGGAATTTCTTCACTACACGCTCGAATTTCTTCTAGTATAATTCATTGGAAAAATATGAGATCGAATTTGAGAATCAATAAATGGCCAACTTAATGGAATGTTTGATTCCCAGGCAGCCACTTTGGAAGCTCAGCAGATCATCAGAGCCAAGTGCTATACAGATTTTCCCTCTTTCTCTCTCGCTCTCTCCCCCCCTCTCTCTCTCTCTCTCTCAAAGCTGACCATAGTGAGTGTTATTTTTTGATTAAGGTGTCTTAATTATAACTTTTACAGTGCTTAACAGGTAATAATTCACTTGCTTTACATATTATAATCAAGGAATAACTAATAAATATATAAAAATGCATGTAGCTGTTCTTTAACCCAATACATGGTTGAAGGAATTTTCTTTTGCAATCATCTTTTGCAATTATCTAGTGAGTGAGTTGCTTTTACATTTTATATACTCCTTCTCTCACTCCTCTCTCTCTGCCCTTTACTTTTTTTCTTTACTGAGCCAGTGGCAGCAGGCCAGGCATGCTTCTTCTCCTTTAAGTGCTTTTTCAAGCCAAACAAAACCCTGCTTCTTTCTTGGCTCTTGGGCCTGTCAGTACGCTCTGAGTAAGTGAGTGAGTGCAATTCTCTGGTTTTTCCTCTGAGACAAAATCATCATACACCTTGCAAACAAAACAAAAGCTTGAAACTTTCAAGTTTTTTGGATAGAAAGCTAAAAACCCAACTTCGAGATTTTGGTTTTGTGCAAGTTTTCACACTGCCTTTTCCAGCTCCATTTTTGCTTCTTCCTATTGGGTTTTGGTTGTTTTTGGAGATTCAAATCAATGGAAATTAGGACGGAAGGTAAAGCCTTGTGCTTTGTGGCGTTTTTCTGCTTTTGGACTTCTGCAACTGGTTTGCTTTCTCCAAAGGGTGTTAACTATGAAGGTAACCAAAGACATAACGATATTTTAAACTACTTTAGTCTATGATGTCATAGTTTTAATTATGTTTGCTTCAGCCATATTGAGAAACCATGACACAGAGTAGTCTCTTACTATTTTCAAACAATTTTTTGCAGTGCAAGCATTGGTGAGCATTAGAGAAGCTCTCAAGGATCCTCGCGGCGTTCTTCGAAATTGGGATGGAACTTCTGTTGATCCCTGCATCTGGAACATGGTTACTTGTTCTCCTGATGGCTTAGTCATTGGCCTGTAAGTAGTATTGCTCAAAAACCACCAAAAATACTAATTGAATAGGGAAATTTGAAAAATGCACCATGCAATATTTTTTTAATAAAAAAAGAATAAAATTTTAAGCTGTAGAAATTGTTTTTGTACAGGGGAACTCCAAGCCAGAATTTATCAGGCACTTTGTCACCAAGCATTGGAAACTTGACAAATCTCCAGCTTGTGTGAGTATTGAGTGACCAATAATTATTGAAGTAATACAAAATGGTAATCATGTTTTACTAATTAAATGAGGTGTTTTGCAGTACATTTCAGGATAATCATATAACAGGATCGATCCCCGCCGAGCTCGGGAGGCTCCAAAAGCTTCAAACACTTGATCTCTCCAGCAACTTGTTCAATGGAGAAATTCCCAGCACTCTATCACACCTGAAAAGCCTACAATACCTGTGAGTGGACCTCAGAATTTCTTATTTTTCCAAAATTCAAATTATTGTCACGAAATAGTTATCAAACGTGTCTCAAAAAACAAAACATTAGTCACATAGTTTGGAATTTGTGTTGCAAGCAGGCGGCTAAACAATAACACTCTCTCTGGGGCAATTCCTTCATCATTTGCTGATATGACCCAGCTGGCATTTCTGTAATTCTCTCCCAACTTCATACTTTTGATATTTTCTATTAATCCTGTTGAAATATGATCTGAATAAGGTTTCTTTGGATTTTCTGTAATCGTTTAGGGACATGTCTTATAATAATTTGAGTGGTCCGGTCCCAAGGTTTCCCGCTAAAACATTCAAGTGAGTTATTTCAATGTTGCTTTTCTTCCTCCTTCCAAGTTTTTGGTTTCTGAAAAGTTGAAAACAGAAGATATAAAGCTAAAACTCATGTAATTAGTTTCTGAATTGACAGCGTTGTGGCAAACCCTCTGATATGTGCCACAGGAAAGGAGCAAGACTGCTCCGGCACGATACGACCGCCGCTATCTTTGCCCTTGAATAATTCAACAAGTAATCATACTTACTGCTTGTTTCTGTCAGTTTAGTTGGCGTTTTAGTTTTTGGATGTGAAATGGTTTATCATGAACATTTCCTCAGAAGTTCTTAGCTGTTATTTAATACTAATTTTTTATACGGGGTGCATTCAACAATTTGTGAGGTGCCAATATTAATGTTTTTGAATTTCAAAATCTGCTTTGTTCATGTTGTTCTCCTGCAAATTATTATCCTCATGATTCAACAACTTCGTGCCAATGACTTTTTTGACCAAATAAAATAAAATTTTTGAATTTCAAAATCTACTTTTTTTCATGTTCTTCTCTTATCTTCGTGATTCAAAAACTTTCTGTAGAAACCATAATTTGTTTTTCTTAACGTGTCTAGATTCTCAAGCCGCCGGGAGACCTAGGAGCCACAAAATCGCCTTAGCATTTGCCTCGAGCCTTGGCTGCATCTGCCTTCTAATTCTTGGTTTTGGTTTCCTTCTTTGGTGGAGGCAGAAACACAACAAGCAAATATTCTTAGATGTTACCGGTTAGTATATAAAAGTAACTGATTTAATCAAATAAAGTGAAACAAGCTGTCTTTACTGACACGAATTATAAATTTCAGAACAACATCACGAAGAAGTTTGCCTTGGAAACTTGCGGTCGTTTCACTTCAGAGAACTTCAAGCAGCAACTCACAACTTCAGCAGCAAAAACTTGGTTGGTAAGGGTGGTTTCGGGAATGTCTACAAAGGATATCTCCGTGATGGTACAGTAATAGCAGTCAAAAGGCTCAAGGACACGAATACCATAGGTGGGGAAATCCAATTTCAGACCGAACTTGAGATGATCAGCCTCGCTGTGCACAGGAACCTCCTGCGGCTTTATGGTTTTTGCATGACAGCCAAAGAGAGGCTTTTGGTTTATCCTTACATGGCTAACGGAAGTGTTGCTTCGCGTCTCAAAGGTAACAAACCTTTCCTCCATTCTGAAATTATTACGCTGTCATACCTGATTGAGTTTAAATTAAGATTAACATTCATAATTTACTTCCAACATCGCAGCCAAGCCACCCCTGGATTGGAGTACAAGGAAAAGGATTGCATTGGGAGCTGGAAGGGGACTATTGTACTTGCATGAGCAGTGTGACCCCAAGATCATTCACCGCGATGTGAAGGCTGCGAATATTCTGCTAGATGATTACTGCGAGGCTGTTGTTGGAGATTTTGGGTTGGCAAAGCTGTTGGATCACCATGATTCACACATTACAACCGCTGTTAGGGGCACCGTGGGGCACATTGCCCCGGAGTACCTCTCAACAGGCCAGTCCTCTGAGAAGACTGATGTTTTCGGGTTTGGTATCCTCATACTTGAACTAATATCTGGACAAAGAGCTCTTGAGTTTGGAAAAGCAGCAAACCAGAAAGGGGCAATACTTGACTGGGTGAGCCAAGCAAAGATGTTTTCCCTGCATTTTTTCACCAAAATAAATGATTCCATATGTCACCTAACTCAAAATTTTTCCTCCAGGTGAAGAAAATCCAACAGGAAAAGAAGTTTGATGTGCTGGTTGGCAAGGAACTGAAAAATGACTATGATCCAATAGAGGTCGAAGAAATGATTCAAGTAGCTCTCTTGTGCACCCAAAATCTTCCTAGCCAGAGACCAAAGATGTCTGAAGTGGTTCGAATGCTTGAAGGAGATGGACTCGCGGAGAAATGGGAGGCTTCTCAGAGAGCTGAATCGAATAGGTGCAGAACCAATGAGTTTTCCTCCTCGGAACGGTACTCTGATCTTACCGATGACTCTTCATTGCTTGCACAAGCAATGGAGCTGTCTGGACCAAGATAATACTACTCTCTAAGTATATAGAGAAATTATAGGTCAAGTTGATAGTAAAGAATCAAAAATATGAGTGAGAGTTGGGGTTGGTTTGTATATTAGCATCATAATATTTTGTCATATTGAACGTCCAAAGAGTCGTGTAAGTTGGAGAAAAACTCTCGTGTAACAAAAGACACTATATGACAAGCATTTATTGGACGAGTGATGTCACTAATTCTATGTTTTGGTTGCAGGAGAGAATCTCTAGTTAAATTACTGATTGTACAGAAATTTGATATGAGAAACTGACATGCAGATTGGTTGAGTGTTAAATGCCATTTTTGCATTCGTCTTGAGTGAAATAGATATAAAGAGAAGTTCCAATTAGGGACCTTGAGATTGTAAGAGTAATGTTGCTGGGATTGAATTTTGATTGTTTTTCTTGATTTCTTGAGATTATAAGGACGATGTTGTGTGTTCTGTTTTCTTGGAACTCTTATTGTGTTTGTTGGTGAACTGGAACTTTCGTTGGGGACTTCAATCTATATTCAATTGTTGAAAAGACCAAAGATACCATATCATGTCTTCGACATTAACGCCTCTCTCAACCTCGTTGATGGATGAATTAGTCATTTTAAAAGCACTTTTCAAATGAGCCCATAAATGATAAGGCATTTGGTTGGTAGCCATGCTGGCTTAGGTGAAGCTCTCTCTGATCTTGATTGCCTGTTACTTTGGCGCCTTGTTTGTACACTATCATTTGTCTTTTGTGTGTTATCAATTTTATTCTGCTGACCAACCAAAATTGCAGACGTGAACAATCATGGAGTATTTATATTTAACAAATTAGCCGATCTCCTTTCTTCCCCACCAAATAATAATTTTTAGGGTCAGAAGACAGCTAGAAACGGAAGTTGCATCTTGAATGTGTCACAATCGTTTACCAAAAGTATCCAATTAATCAAATTATAAATAAGGAGCAGGGAAATTTCACTTGGGGAGGGAACGATCATTAGGTTCAGAGGCATAGCAAAAGAGAAAAACAGTAAGGAAATGATTTGGTTTGGAGATCCGGTGATCACTCTTTCGAGCTTTCCGTGTTTGTTCATTCTCTTAGCTCTCATCAAGATCTTTCACAAACTATGGTGGACTCCAAATCGCATTCAAAATTCGCTCGCTTTGCAGGGAATCAAAGGCCCTTCTTACAGGCTTGTCCACGGAAGCACCAAAGAAATCGCGAGCATGAAAAACGAAGCAATGGGAAGGCCCTTGAATTTATCTCATGACATACTGTCCACAGTTCAACCTCATATTCACTCCTGGACCAAGATATATGGTAATAAACTCTTGCCTAGTTTAGTTTATAATTAACCGTAGTTTGAAAGAAATAATTTGGCAATTTCTGTTTTCTACGACGGGGAGGAACTTTCTGCAGTGGTATGTTACCCAAGCTCAACTAGTTATTGGGGAACCTGAGTTGTGCAAAGAGATACTAAATAACAAAGAGCGAGCTTATCCGAAAAGGGAGCCTCCACCTTATGTAAAGAAATTATTGGGAGATGGCCTTGCATCAACTGAAGGTGAAAAATGGGGGAAACTGCGAAAGCTCGCCAACCATGCCTTCCATGGAGATAGCTTAAGAGTAAGTTATGCAGACTTGGTAATTCTTGCAAACAGTACTAGGAAAAAGCATAAATTCAAAGCGAATTATATAATTTTGCAATATGGTGTTGTTTTTACTAGAGTATGATTCCAACGATGACAACTAGTGTTGAGACAATGCTAGAAAGGTGGAAAGATCATGAAGGAAAAGAAATCGAAGTGTTTGAGGAATTTAGGTTGTTGACTTCAGAAGTTGTTTCGAGGACAGCATTTGGTAGCAGCTACTTAGAAGGGAAGAATGTTTTCGAGATGTTGATGAAGTTATTTTTCTTATATTTAAACATAATTTCAAACTCAGGTTTCCTTGCATCAGGTATTTTCCTTTTAACTAAATTCAGCATATAGGAAGATTATGTATCCTTCTCGAGTTTAATGTTTCATTTTATACTGCAGCAAGGTTTTTAAAACCAGCGATGAGGTCGAATCAAAGAAGATCGAGAAAGGAATACGAGATAGCATATTAGAAATTGTTAAGAAAAGAGAGAAGAAGGCAACGAGTGGAGGAGAAGACGGCTTTGGGAGTGATTTTCTTGGATTACTTGTAAAGGCTCGCCATGATGCCAATGACAAGCAAAGGATTTCGGTTGACGATTTGGTTGATGAATGCAAGACATTTTATTTTGCTGGACAAGAAACCACTAATACTTTGCTGGCTTGGACCGTCTTTCTTCTGGCTTTCCATACGGATTGGCAGTTTGAAGCACAAAAGGAGGTTCTGCGAGTATTTGGCAAACAAACTCCAAATGCCGATGGATTTGCCAAACTGAAAACAGTAAGAAGTCACACAATTTATTGCTTGTCCAAGTGACAAAAATGTTCAGTTAAGTTTGTTTTGGGAGTATGAATCTTACATCAAGAAAAGAAGTGACTTTTCATGCGTTTATAAGTAATTTAAGCTACTCATCATAATGTTAATTGGTTTTATGGTGAAACCTCAACTTTCTTCATGGTACCAAAGCAGGTTGTCTCATGTGTAAAGCCCAGCGGCTACACGTGTTCCACATCACCCGATTTGTGTTGCCCACATTAGGTTTAAAAATCCGTTACAAGTGAGGGGGCGTGTTGAGAGTGTGAATGTAATTAGACTACTTTTCATATTACTAATTGGTTTTATGGTGAAACCTCAACTTACTTCAGCTTGGAGTATTGATTTAATTTGTTGACTAACTTTCCGTTTCCATTTTGATGCATGCAGATGAGTATGATCATCAATGAGTCTCTAAGGTTATATCCTCCTATTGTTTCGATTGCAAGGAAAGTTGGAAGGGAAGTTAGACTCGGAAATCTCATTGTTCCGGCCAATGTTGAACTGTTCATCCCAAGTAGCAATTCACCATGAGCCTCAACTCTGGGGACACGACTCGCACCTTTTCAAACCGGAGCGGTTCTCTGAAGGGATTGCCAAGGCCACTAAGAACAACATAGCTGCATTCTTACCCTTCGGATTGGGACTTCGAAATTGTGTGGGAATGGACTACGCAACCACAGAAGCAAAGATTGCTTTGTCGATGATTCTACAGCGCTACTCCTTCACCCTTTCCCCGGGTTATGTCCACTCACCCGTGCAGTATATTACAGTTCGTCCACAACACGGAGTTGAAGTAATTCTTCACTCATTGTGAACTGTAAACACCAGGATTATCGACAATGTTCGCACTTGGTGCGCAGAAAAGATTTCCCCAGAAATAAATTTCTTCAAATGTGGCATATCTTATTGAGGGCGCACATAAATATGTGACCGTCAAATCGTGGATGAAAATGTCAGAGAATGGTAGGTAATAAAATTTGTATAAGAAAGAGTCAATCCCAAAAAAAAAAAAAAAAAGATGCATATGTTTGAAGAAATGCATCTGTCAATATCAACGAACACTATTGACATGATAGAGACTTAGCATGTGTACATTCAAATTAAAATTGACTATATTGATTGTTGCTGTCAATCATACATCTTCCATTTCTTGTGTTGTGTAGTTACTTGGTTATCTATAAACTATGGAATAATTAAATGAAAGTTTACCTAAAATATTTCTTGTGTTATTCTTATAGAAACCTACTTATTTCTTCACTTATGATAAACATTTCATCATATGAACATTATAATTAAAGTCATTCATTCTCTTTATCATCTAAAAATCATATATGAGCAAAAAATCATTCAATTTGAAGAACTTTTAGCCATTCATATGTATCAAATAAATGAATGGTTCATCATGAGCATGTTACTTGTTACCAAAACCGTCGATAGGTTTAACACGCATGGATCTAAATGATCTCCAAATAAAATTAATAATTTTTTGCAAATATAATCTTTAGATAATAATAAATAAAAAAATAAACGATTTCAATTATAACATTTGTATGGTCACGTTAATCATAAAGTAGAAGAACAAGTATCTTCCCTGGTAAAGAGAACACAAGCATTATTCTTGATTTAATTCACCTTGCCAACACAGAACTTAGCTTTCAGGGCCGCCGTCCCGTCCCAAACTTTATGATTCGGATCTATTTAGTGGTCCATATATATGTAGTTATAAACTGGAATCGAACCCCTTTACCAATGGATATGTACGTACATATATACTTATATATAGTATAGCTATACATATAGAAATGGGTATATAAACGTCATACTGTTAAAAGCAGACAAAAGGTTTTAGTAAGTCCTCATGGGCAGTGACGGCCGAGTGAAGATTTAACCACATTCGTTTATCGTATATTGTGCGGTCAGAAATCATTATAAATTTATTTATTTAAAGTTAAATACAAATAATATTTAACACAATTGATCGCACGATGTATAATGAATAGATATAATTAGAAGATTCTTAGGATCCTTACAAAAAAAATCCGACGAGAATCCTCTCGTGACAGCATATGCATAAATATATAGATTATAATATAATAGTCCCTTTCATTGTAGCAGACACATTGCACGTGAACAATTAGAAGCAAAGAGAAAGTTTAAGAGCAATCATCTTTACTGTCGAGTTGGCTGAGTTGACAAATTTGATGGTTTGAAAGTGACATTTTTAGTATGATATCTTATTTTATTTTTGATTCTTTTTCTCCTACTTGATCACTCTAGATTAGTTGGAAAAACTATATTTCCTGGTTGCAGCTCTTGGTTTTCTGTTGCTAGCATGCATTTCGAAAAGGGAATGCAGTTATTGTCAAATTAGGATTTATCTCGTCTTCACTTATTTATATTAAGTGACATGTGTCTAATCCGATATGTTGGATGCAATGGACAAATGACATCATTTGATGTATTGAGTTGTTAGCTTTGTTAGAAGTTTGTTAGGTTGTTAAGTGTGCGTATATATAGCTAGAACTATTGTATCAGAAAGTTTAATCAATTCAATAGCTTTCATTTTCCTCTACAATCTCTCTTGTTTCTCTCTCTATCATCTTCTTCTTCTGTAGAATGTATCAATCTTTCATCTTTCACAATGTAGTTAACAATTTGGCATGCCGCTCCTTCTAGAAAGATTATTCCTTTTCTGTATTCAGATTTCTTGAGAAAGGCGATCTACATGTTTATTACCCCTTCTTGATGTGTGATTTTTTTTTTATACGTAATTCTTTTGGATTTTTTTATTTTGTAGCTTATGTTGCAGGTTCTAAAGTAATGAAAGTTATTAAGAAACAGAACAGAAAGTAGTGAATGGAGAAGAAGACGAGTTCAAGAGTGATTTTCTTGGACCACTTTTGACCAATAGGATCCTTTCCAGATCCTCTCTATAAGGGTTCTTTTCGGATCTTTTCTATAGGGATCCCGAAAATTCTTTAATCGTGTTCGTTCATCTTACATTATGTGGTTATAAATTATTTTAATTTTTTTATTTAAAATTGAATACAAATATTACTTGACGAAAACTAACTGCACAATATACGATGAATGAATATGATTACAAAATTCTTGACCTCCAAAATCTTTACAAAGAAGATCCGGAAACGATCCTCGTTCCACTTTTGAAGGCACGTCATGATAACAATGAGAAACAGAGGATTCCGTGGACGATTTGGTCGACGAGTGCAAGACGTTTTACCTTGCTGGACCTTAAATAAATTTCTTCAAATACAACATATCTTATCAAGCTCGCATAAATTGACGATCAAATCATAGATAAAAATATACAGAATGGTGGGTAATACAGGAATTAGATCTGCTCCGGATCTTAGTGTTCGGAATCTAGGAATCAATTCATCTGAGTCGCACAAACTTAATCCAACGGTCTCCATTAACTCATTTTTCTGGCCCATCATACAAAAACAATGACTCTGATTTTTTTTACATACCAATTAACGGTCCAGATGATTTGATTCTTGGGCTCTAGACACTAAGGTGCGGAGGGGATTCAATTCCGGTAATACATTTGTAAAAGAAAAGGTCAATCTCCCGAAATCAAAAAATTGCATATTGTTTAGGAAAAGCTTTTGTCAATCTCAACGAATATTATTGATATGATAGAGACTTAGCATGCGTAGCATGTGTACATTCAAATTAAAATTGACTCCCATTAAGTCTTGCTCTCAATCATACATCTTCCATTTCTTGTGTGGTGTGGTCACTGGATTCCCTAAAATATGCAATAATTAAAGGAAAGTTTACCTAAAATATTTCTTGTGGTCCTTATATGGGGAAACCTACTTGTTTTCCTCTTGTAATTAACATATTTTTACAATGTGAACATTTTAATTGGAACCATTTATTTTCTTTATCATTATTTAAAAATTATATATGCATAAAAAATAATTCAATTTAAAGATCGTTTAACTATTCATATGCATCAAACAAATATACAGTTCATCATGATGATTTTACTTGTTATCAAAACCATTGATTGATTTGACACGCATAAATGACTAAACGATATCCAAAACAAATGATTTTCTGCATGGTTACGCTAAGGAGATCAAATTTATAGACCAAATTTTGTAAACAGAATGATGTGGATGTTGATGATTGGATTATTACTTAAATGTTAATTAATGTGCTTATTTTATGTTGATGACATATCATTTGGTTGAAAATTTGATTTCAAATTTGAGTCCTCCTATTATTATCTTTTATGCAAATACAATAAAAACACGGTGAAGCATAAAGTAAGAGAACAAATATGTTCTCCGATAGGGGATTAATCTTTATTTAATTAACCTAGCCAACACATAACTTAGCTGTCACGGCTGCCCTCCCGTCCCAAACTTTATGATTGGTTATACTTTTGTGAATACATTGCATGCACACGGGAAAATTTTCAGAGGACCGTACCCAGCTGACCTGGAATACCGAGCTAATAATAGACTGACATGTGGTCCGCTTTATTTTTTATTAAAAAATTCTGTGACTTCGAAACAGTGGGCCTCGATAACTGAAAAGGTACCGTCAGACAGAAAAAAAAATCTCAAAATTTTCTGATACTGTCATCTTCTCAGTACCCTAGAACTTTTTGTTCAAAATTTTTAAGAAAAAGTTTTCGGTAAAAATTTATATTTTATACTAAAAAAATTAATCATGATACTATTTATTTTACTTTTTATTTTATTTTTATCTTTAAAATTCAAAGTTTTCAAATATTTTTTTGTTAATTTTTCTAAATTTTTATTAGTTTACAGATACTTGACGATTTTGTCTTTTCTGGGCTTTTTATTAGTTTATAGGTCTTTTCTGGGTTTTATTAGTTTATAGACAATGCCTGCTTAAGTTTTTAATAAATTCACCGTGGGCAGTGACGGCATTTGCAGAAATATATACGTTATATATATAATAGTCCCTTTCACTGTAGCAGAAACATTGAACGTGAACAACTAGAAGCAAAGAGATGTCTTGTCAACGGTGGCAACATGTATCCAAATTCGTATTTATCGACATCAACGAGCAGAAAACTTGTAAAACATAGAGTCGGCTAAGAGCTAGAGCCAAGGAGAGAGAGATCAAGAACAGCACGAAAAAAATGACGAGTTGGTTCGGAGACTCGGTAATCGCTTTACCAAGATATCTGTGTTTGCAGCTGATTCTGTTCGCTTTCGTAGCTGTGATCAAAGTTATGCACAAACTATGGTGGACGCCGACACGCATACAGAAGTTGATGGCTACGCAGGGGATCAAAGGCCCGTCCTACAGACTTGTCCACGGAAACACGAAACAAATCTCGGAAATGAAAATGGAAGCTATGACCAGGCCGAAGAGTTTGTCACATGATATATTTTCTCATGTTCAACCCCATATTCAATCGTGGACAAAGATATATGGTATTTACGAAACTCTTCTTCATTATATATGGTTTTTAATTCGGGATAGAGTTGGACAATAAATTTTGGTAATATATGGAAACAGGTAAGAATTATCTTCAATGGCATGGTTCAAAAGCGCAGTTGGTTATTACGGAAGCTGAGTTGTGCAGAGAGATACTGACTAACAAAGACGGAGCTTTTCAAAAAACGGAGACTCGAGGTTATGTTAAAAGGCTTTTAGGAAACGGGCTCACGAGATCCTCAGGTGAAAAATGGGCAAAATTGCGGAAGCTGGCCAACCATGCCTTCCATGGGGAGAGCTTAAAAGTAAGTACTAGTTCTTACTATTTTTTGATAATTTCTTCCAAGCAGTAAAAGTAAAATCTTTCAGTTGTATGATTTGTATTGTTTGATCAGGGCATGATTCCAGCAATGATAGCAAGCGGTGAGACGATGATGCAACGGTTGAAAAATCATGAAGGCAAAGAGATTGAAGTGTATGACGAATTTCGGTTTTTCACCTCGGAAGTGATTTCCAGAACCGCGTTTGGCAGCAGCTACTTGGAAGGGAAGAACATTTTCGAGATGTTGATGAAGTTATCATTTTTAACATTCAAAAATGCTCTCAAACCCAGGTTTCCTGGTATCAGGTAACTTTGTGATGATCATAACTATCCACAATATTCTTGGACTTCTCATGTTTATTCTTTCATTAAACACTTCAGTAAGTTCATTAAAACAAGAGATGAGGTTGAATCAGCAAAGCTCGAGAAAGGAATTCGCGACAACATAGTGAAAGTTATTAAGAAACGAGAACAGAAAGCAGTGAATGGAGAAGAAGACGGGTTCGGGAGCGATTTTCTTGGACTACTTTTGAAGGCACATCATGATACCAATGAGAAACAGAGGATCTCAGTGGACGATTTGGTCGACGAGTGCAAGACGTTTTACTTTGCTGGACAAGAAACCACAAATAGTTTGCTTGCTTGGACTGTTTTTCTTCTGGCTCTTCATACAGATTGGCAAGATGAAGCAAGACAGGAGGTCCTGCAATTATTTGGTAAACAAACTCCAAATCCCGATGGCATCGCCAAACTTAAAACAGTAAGAAAGTCAATAAATTAATTTCTTTGTTTTAATTCTGAAATCCTGTGAATATAATCCCTTTACAACTTCCTTTCAGAGTAAAACCACTTAAAAGCACCATTTTAAAGAAGAAAAAAATCTTTGGACCCAACCGTTGTCGCACCTTATTATTATTGCACGACATTAACAGTTGCTGAGTGAGGGAAATGTTTTTCGAGTACTTTCTACTGACGTGAACAGATATCAAACACGTTTTAAGTATTGAATTTGTTGCATGCAGATGAGTATGATCATCAATGAGTCTCTGAGGCTATATCCTCCGGTTCTTTCTTTCGAAAGGAGAGCCGAGAGGGAAGTTAGACTGGGAAGGCTCATTGTTCCTGCTAATGTCGAACTGCAAATCCCAAATCTAGCGTTTCATCATGATGCTCAGTATTGGGGACAAGACGTGGACATTTTCAAACCGGAGAGATTCTCAGAAGGGGTTGCTAAAGCTACAAGGGACAACATTGTCGCATTCTTACCCTTCGGAATGGGACCTAGGACGTGTGTCGGATTCAACTTTGCGACTATTGAGGTAAAGATTGCTCTCTCGATGATTCTACAGCGCTACTCCATCACACTTTCCCCTACCTACGTCCACTCGCCCTTTCATTTTCTTACAGTTAGGCCACAACATGGAGTTAAAGTAATTCTACACCGACTTAACCGCAAAGATTAAAATCGCCTGTCCTTAATCTTGCGCTTGCTGTATAGTAGTATATGGTTACCAGTTGTACATATTAAAACGTTTTGGATGTCATGGAGAACACCTACCACTTTGTTTTGTGTGACGAAAGTTCGCATCGGTATATATAGTTTGCGGATCAGATTATACATCAGTTCAATAGGAAGTTCAAGAAAAATATGTTCTGCGATTTCTGAAGTTGGAGGTCCGCTTCCCCAGTGTCCAATGTGAGCTTATAACATACGGGTAATGTTAATGAAATCAATTTTTTTTTTAAATCAAATGATGTGTCACCAGTAAGAAACAAGCACGTTAATCGATAATTAATTAATAATCCAAACATCTATAATCACATCATTTAGTTTGCAAATTTGGTTTAAAAATTTAATCTCCCTAGCATTGCTCTAAAAAATTTGGTCGACTTAGTATTACTCATAATATATTGTTTAAAACATGATATGCCTTGTAAGACCAAATATGCATTGTAAGACCAAATTGCATTGTAAGACCAAATTGCGAAGGAATAGTTATCGTAGAGGCCACGGACTACAACCAAGATATGCCCAAATATGACATGAAAAATTGCCCAACAGGGGAAGAGAAAATCACTCATCGGATATACTGTCAATTGCAACTAAAGAAAAATTATAAAACAATGGGGGCCGACTCACCGGACATAAGTGCTAATAGACAACAAAGCTCCTTTATGTGATCATAAGTGATTTTATTTATCACACAACACGTTCTGATTTCGACTTCTGGCACGTGTGAATCACATGAATAGTGGATTGTCGCGACAAAACAACCAACTAATCCCCTTTAAAAAAGAAATCTCATGTTTGTAAATTGGAAATCTAGAGTTAATTTCTTCATTTTCCCGCAATTTTTTGATTTATTGGGTTGTAGGATTTCGCTATTTGATACGTTTACCTGGCTTGCTTCATAGTTTTGGTTTATGAATTTAGACATTTGGCTTGTTCATGGTTTTGTTTAATTGCTATGCATTTTATATTTCTTAAAAAAAGAAAAATAAATAAATAAATAACACAAAACAACGGTTGCCGACTCCATCGGATAAACCGTCGACAAAACTTACATGATTACAAGGAATGAATTTGGGGATTAGAATTCATACCGATCCTCACCTACTTTAGTTTTTAACTTTTTTTTAATTTTTTTTTTGTTTCTTTTTTTTTCCCTTTGTTTTTTATTTTTTTTATTTTTTTGTTTTTGTTTTTTTCTTGCTTAATTACTTTATTTGAATTCGTCTAGTTTTAGTTCTTTTCTTGCTATATGCAGTGCACGTTTAATAAAATATAACAGCCATTTCGAGTGACCAACAAAATTTATTATACGTTAACATACAAATAAGAGAATTTTATACTATATAGTTTGCAGCTTAATTATTATATTTTAGGGATGAAATCGGCAGAAGAAACCAAATCTCTTCTCCTCCTCTTCACCACCACACAACCCAAAATTTGGGTTCGGACCAAACTTTTGTTAAACTCATATCTCGTCAACTTCGCTAAACTCGTGTCTGTAAAAAAATGTATGTTTAAACAATAAAAAAAGGATAATATTAATACTACAATTTATAATATTTATTTTTATTATACGTGAGAAATTTTAAATTGATTTGCATAAATGACAAGTTTGGTATACAATTTTTGCTATTTGATTGCGAGATTTAACTTGAACCCCACCCTCCAATGTTATTGTATAAAAAGAAGTTGTATCGAAATTGATCCGAAATACCCTATTCTATTGGTAATGGCGAGAATTAGCTTGAACCCCACCCTCCAATGTTATTGTATAAAAAGAAATTATCGTATCGAAATTGGTCTGAAGTACCCTAATCTATTGGTAATGACCCAAAATTGGCTCAATCTACAGACCGTAAGTGGTAATTTTATCTCTGGTCAACCATTATGGGGGTTACTTATCTATATTTTTAATTGTACCAAACATCGACTTATGACTTCGAGCTCAGGCCTATAGGAAAGTACAAATTATTATAACCATAAGAGGCAAAGGGTCAACCTATTAAACCAGAATTGTACCTCTCTAAAACTAGTTTCTTTTACTAAAGAAAATAGCTAACATTCTTATTGGTTGTCACTTAATCTGAAATGTCTTAAGTTTGAAAATTGCTAAGAAAATTTTAAAAAGCCATGTGATCTGCATATTCTTTCATTTATTGTTTATTGACCTTCTAAATGAGATGTCAAATCCTAAAAAGAATGTCACGTAATAAAATTTAAAAGAAAACTAATGAAAATGGTTTAAAAATTTTGAGTTTTAACGATAAAGACAAAATAAACGGTAAAATAAATAGTACAGGGTTGACTTTTTAGTGTAAAAATGTGGTTTTTCGTTAAAGTGAACAGTACCAGAGCTTTTCGTTAAAGTTTCCAAAATTTAAAGATAGAGAAAAGCTCCAACCGAAATGCCAATCTCACCAAAGGCAAATTTGAACCACATTATTGCTAGCCTATTATGAGGCTAAGCTTATCCCCTCCCATTTAGTGTAGATAATATTGTTTGTTTCAAAAAAAAAAAAAATTGGTTTTTTAGCAAAAATGGTCTCTAAGATTTGCATACCTCTTTATTTTGATTCCTGAGATTTGAAATCGATAAAATTGGTCTATGAGTTTGTTCATAATCAATCATTGGATGTAAGCACAAAGAAAACCTCTCCATTCGGCCAAAAAGTTAGTGTGAGTAACTGTAAAATAATAGATATATGGCTGCAATATGACCAGTATTAGCTGCTACCTTTGCCAACACAATACGACTGGTTCGATTTGGAGTGTCAAATATGCAACTCTTTCTCTCGATATATATTTTTTCCTTTCAATTAATTACTGTTAACGAGAGTCAATTTCCTACTAATTAATAATTATTTGTGTTGGAGTTTTTATATAACGTTTTTCCAACTTCGAATTCCTGTTCAACTCTCATTCAGTCAGTCCTCATACGACTACTAGCTGCAATTGGCCATTTATCACAGTAGTGGAAAGAAGTTGAGCTCTTGCATCACGGCATGAGTTTGAATTCCATCGGTGACTAATTTAACAAAATCAACCATTTGACCAAAAAAAAAAAACTACCAGCTGGTTTACTATAATTTTCCATTTTGTTCTTCTAAATTATTACCATTAGTAAACTCTTTCATCATCAAAACCAGCCAACAGAAACAGATAATTCTCCCTATAAATAATATTATACCCAAACTAAACAGAAGGCTAACGGTAAAGACCAATACTTTAAACAAAGTCAATATATTGTTCATCTCTGGGCCGACTACGATGAGCAAGACGATCGACTTTTCTTGGACTTTAAAATTTTGTAATACGACAATCATTAGCAGCGCCAATTCCACGGCCAGGAATAAAAATTTACTAATACTTGCGGTTGAATTATTTGATATATTTAGATATACAAGTATTACCCTTAAAAAAACTATATGAAATAATGAAAATTATGCTACCAAAGAGAATGTACATGCAGGACAGGAGTACTGAATAATATGTTAGTGTCGTATCAGAGAATGTATGACTTATAAAATCTGTGCATGTACAGAGTAGAACTGATTTGAGAATAGTTCAAGTAGTAGCTTCTAAATGGGTGTATACAAAGTAGAATGGATTTGAGACTCTACCTAGCAATTAGTAGCTTCTAAGTGTGTGTGTGTGTGTGTGTGTGGGGTGGGGGATGTGTTAAAGGATGCAACATCTTACCAATGTACATCCTGCGGGCTATGGCAAACAACTCGTATCATGCAATGAAATTCCCAATGTACTATGGAGTATGGACTTCCTTATTTGAGGACCATCGAAGTTGCCTTTCAATTTCAAATTTTCCTAGGATTTGCTTTTATTATACATCATTGTCTAGTATATATCACTTTGTTCGAGAAAGAGTGGCTAGCAAGAAATTGTTCGTTCAATTTGTGTCTTCCTTTGAGAAGTTTGCTGATATACTCAACAAAGGACTCAGTTCTCTTCCTTTCAGTACTCATTGCTCCAACCTCATGCTTTCTTCCTCTCTAAGTATCTCTTTCTTCTTCTGTCTAAAACTTCCTTTCTTCTGTACTATGTTGAAGCCTTCTGCACTATGGTTAACATCAAGCTGCCACAAGAGAAAAGAAGTTCTCTTCTTACTTGGCACATGTCAAGCTGCCATAAAACCTCAGAATTGAAGACGTGGGGCGGCAAAGGCTTGGGGAGATTAGTCCCATGATTTTCTTCTTTTCGTGAGGAGGACTGTGTTAAGAATCAATGTCAAAATTAGGTATGGTTGAGTGGAAAGTTAGGCAATGTTGTAGGTGAAGTAAGTGTGTGAGGTAGGTGAAGTAGGTGGATGTTGTAGGTGAAGTAGGTGGATGTTGTAGGTGAAGTAAGTGTGTGGTGTAGCTTTCATTTGGTTTGCTATAAATACCCAAGTCCCCAAGCATTGTAGATCATCCAAGGAAAAACAAAGCCTAGAGCTAAATAAGAAAAGCTTTGCTAATTAGTTTGTTTTGTGAGCTTTCTTTAATAGTGTGCTCTATTTTCTTCTTCTTGGGATCATTAGAGTTATCTTGGATACTCTTCTTATTCAACAATTGGTATCAGAGCCAAGTCGGTCAGGGATCGTTCTTGGTAGAGCATTGGTTGTAAAGTCTCTTGAAATTCCGAGTATGCTCTGTGGTTGCAATTTTGACTGATCTTCCACATCAGAAAAAATTTCTTGAGATTATTGCTGGGGTTATCACAAACCTTGAGAGGGAGCTTCTTTGTGTCGAGAGTAGTGTATTACTCTGCACGGTAGTCACTCAAGCTTGTTCGGTGTAGTCAAAGTCTTGCCGATACGATGGGTGATCTTCAAATTGTTGGAGGAATCAAGAAGCTCAACAACCAAAACTATAACACGTGGGCAACGTGTATAGAGTCTTACCTTCAAGGTCAAGACTTGTGGGAGGTTGTCGGTGGTAGTGAAGTTACACAACCGGCAGCGGAAGATGCAAACGGCGTCTTGCGGAAGTGGAAAATTAAAGCAGGCAAATCAATGTTTGCCTTAAAGACCACAATAGAAGAAGAAATGTTGGAGCACATTCGGGATGCTAAAACGCCAAAGGAAGCATGGGACACTTTTGTTACACTCTTTTCGAAGAGGAACGATACAAAATTGCAACTTCTCGAGAATGAGCTGCTATCGATGGTACAACGCAACATGACGATTGCCCAGTACTTTCACAAGGTGAAGTCGATATGCCGCGAAATTTCAGAATTAGATCCAACAGCTCCTATTGGGGAAACCAGGATGAAGAGAATAATTATCCATGGTTTGAGACCCGAATATCGAGGGTTCATTGCCGCTATACAAGGATGGCCGACACAACCATCGCTTGTTGAGTTTGAGAATTTGCTTGCCGATCAAGAAGCTTTGGCAAAGCAAATGGGAGGGGTTTCGTTAAAAGGTGAGGAGGAAGCGCTCTACACCAAAAGTAAAGGCATCTTTAAGCAGCGTGCTGGTGGTGGATCTAAAAGAAATGGTGACAAGGAAAAAGGTCATCAAGGAGGAGGGAGTTCTTGGCGAGAGGGAGCTCCGAAGTATCACGGCAACCGTGGTCAGTCCCAGAATAATAAAAGATTTGAGGGAAAATGTTACAATTGTGGAAAGAATGGTCATATGGCGAAGGATTGCTGGTTCAAAAGGCCTGCAGAGAGTAACGTCGCCAACTTAGAGAAGAAAAGTGAAGATGATTGGGACGCCGTAGCATATCTAGCTATGGATGAAGAATGGGATGCTGAAGCATCTTCTTGGTGGTGCTCAGAAAATGAGGCGTTGCCCGACCCAAAAGATTTAGAAGATACATTGCAAGGGAAACTGGGAGACCGAGCTGCCCAAATCCAATCAAGTCCAGATGAGCCTGAAGATTTGCTTGCTGGAGACGATGTCGAGCAAGAAGTACCTAAGAGTCCTTGGCAAACAGGTGTGTACCAACAACCACAAGAAGTTAGACCTAGTGAAGTGGAAGTATCAACTCCACAAGCACAACTAAGAAGGTCAACAAGAGTACGAAAGCCAAATCCTAAATATGCCAATGCTGCCATAACTGATGGAGCACCAAAAGAACCTGAGGTGTTTGAAGAAGCATCACAGAGTTCTGAATGGATAAGAGCTATGGAAGAAGAAATCACTGCGCTTAAGCAAAATCAGACTCGGGATTTGGTGCCAAAGCCAAGGGATATGAAACCCATATCCTGCAAATGGGTGTACAAGATAAAACGTCGTCCTGATGGTTCAGTTAAAAGGTACAAGGCTCGGTTGGTGGCTCGAGGCTTCTCTCAGCAATACGGACTAGACTATGATGAAACGTTTAGTCCAGTAGCAAAGCTTACAACCGTACGAGTCCTACTTGCACTTGCAGCTAACAAAAATTGGAATCTATACCAAATGGATGTGAAGAATGCTTTCTTGCATGGAGAGTTAGATCGGGAGATCTACATGATGCAGCCAATGGGCTTTGAAAGTAAAGTTCATCCCGAGTACGTGTGCAAGTTGAGGAAAGCACTCTACGGTCTAAAACAAGCACCAAGGGCGTGGTATGGTAAGATTGCTGAATTTCTAACACAAAGTGGTTATTCAGTAACACCTGCAGATTCCAGCTTGTTTGTCAAAGCCAATGAAGGAAAGCTAGCTATTGTGCTAGTGTATGTGGATGACTTAATCATAACCGGTGATGAAGAGTTTAGAGAATTTGGAGAAAAGCTGCAACAGAAAATGGGGGAGCATACTATCCAACCCCCATTCAAAGATAAATTCCATGCCGTGGGTTCTAATTGAGCCTAAGAAGGCTTCGTCCGGCTGCAAGACGTAAAAGAAAGCGCTACTTGGGAGGCAACCCAATGCACTGAATAAAACAAAGCTTGTTCATTAATTTTCGAGAAATTACAAATGTATCTAACAAAGAAAGAGAAAGGTGGAGCCTTCACAAGGGTTGTGTACGTGAGGCCCCACTACGTGGCATCACTCTCGGAGCAGGAGGCATCGGAGCAGGAGGCATCGGAGCAGAAGGCATCGGAGCAAGAGGCATAGGAACGGGAGGCACCGAAGATAGATCATTCAAGGCCCCAATCCTTGGTGGAACGCTAGATGATCCAGGAAAGAGGTGCCTCTGGAAGAAAGCTGCAAACCTTTGACGGTCATCAAGCTCATCAAGCTTCCTCTTCATGCCTGTCGAATAATTGTTGGCAAGCAAGTGCAAACTTCGGTTCTCGTACTTAAGCTGTTTGATCTCTTGCTTAAGACTCTCCACCTCCGCCATCAATGATTCAACCTGACGGGAGCGAGCAAGTAGGCGTTGGCCCATGTTTGACACAGAGCCAGCGCACTGAACACTGAGAGCCAGGGACTCTTGAACGGCCAACTCATCGGACCGTCCTGAAAGCAGCTGACTATCTTTGGGAGTGAGGAGGTTCCGAGCTACTATCGTAGCCGTTGTTGCATCCGTCATCACAGAGTCCTCATCTGTAAGAGGGCCATGAGAAGATAAGAAAGACGGGCACCATACCTTATCCTGACGCGGCGCAACAGGATCATTGCTTAGACTCAAATCTAAGCAAATGTTCGATGGGTTAGATGAGCTAGCCATTTTTCAAGAAGTTAAAAGAGAAGGGTTGGATGGAGTGAAATCTCGACGGGCCGGAGACGATTTCTGGGCAATTTTCAAGTGTGCATGCTAGAGGTGATCGATCACCTCTATTAAAGGAGAGGCGTTCACCGATTCAGAAATGAAGAGACACCACTCTTCAAAACCGGAATTTCCGGCGTAAAGATCGCCATCTCGTCAGACGCAATCCCGGCTTTTCAGAAAGCGTGTGTAACTTTGTCAAAAGCTCCCAGCTTTTCAGAAGACGCGTGGAAGGCGAGAAATCAGCTGCACACTTTTGCCGACAAGCGTGGGAGACAAAGCCGAAAGCTCCCGGCTTTTCAGAAAACGCGTGCCATTTTGTCAAAAGGCTCTGCAAGAAGAGATTGAGATGAGACAGGTCAAGACGAATGATCAAGTTGCGGACTTGTTCACAAAAAGTTTGAGTACAGGCAAGCTCGAAAATTTTCGCTGTCTGCTCAGCACAGTGCAAAGAATGAGAGCTGACATTGAGGGGGAGTGTTAAGAATCAATGTCAAAATTAGGTATGGTTGAGTGGAAAGTTAGGCAATGTTGTAGGTGAAGTAAGTGTGTGAGGTAGGTGAAGTAGGTGGATGTTGTAGGTGAAGTAGGTGGATGTTGTAGGTGAAGTAAGTGTGTGGTGTAGCTTTCATTTGGTTTGCTATAAATACCCAAGTCCCCAAGCATTGTAGATCATCCAAGGAAAAACAAAGCCTAGAGCTAAATAAGAAAAGCTTTGCTAATTAGTTTGTTTTGTGAGCTTTCTTTAATAGTGTGCTCTATTTTCTTCTTCTTGGGATCATTAGAGTTATCTTGGATACTCTTCTTATTCAACAGACTGATCAGTTACGAAGAGGAGAAAAAAATACAAACGAACAAACATAAAACATTCATACCGCTCTTCGATCGATACTTTCCAATTTTTTTTAAGGGATTTTCTACCAACCCTAACTTTGGGATGTGATAAAATGATATCAGAGTGTAGGCCAAGGTGAGTAGAATTTACTTTTGAAATTCGAAAACAAAAATTTGGAAATTGGAATGGAATATGTGTTGGTGCAAAGTGCTCTAATAACTGAAGATTTGCCTTGAATATATGCAGGGACCGAATTCATTTGTTTATATCGTATATTTTTTGTTTTCTGTTACACGGAAAGAAGGATTCATTTGCATAGTCATATCATGCAAATGTGAATTGATGGTTTTAGGAATCTTGTAATTTCGACAACAATTCCGAGTCTTGCTGCAAATATAATTGTATGCTAAGGATTCTCTTTAATGTTTTAGAAAATAAAAAAATATATAAAAGATTTGAGCGATTGAATTTTGTATTTAAATTCTAATTTAGTAAATAAGAGTATAAATAAAATGGACTTGGCATTTGATCAAACCTGATTGGGACACTTACTTTTATTTAATGAATTACATAGAACTTGTATTATCTAATGAATTTAACTTTTGAGTGTTTCCAGGAGATGAGCTTACAAATTCGCCATAATTTACGATGAAGAAAAAAAATCCAATGGTTAGCTAGGTTCGGAAGGATACATTAAGAAGGGATTGTGTCTCCCTAGGGTGAAAGACCCCAAACGAAATCTGCATGTGTGGGGAGGGCGAACTCGGGCCCTTAATCCGAGGCGGTGGCTGTGACCGTTGATTAAAGCTCATAAACAGTGAGGTGTACTCCGTGCCCTTAATTCGAGGCGGTTATCGTGACCGTTGATTAAAGCACCGGTGGGGTGTTCTCAGGAACCTTAATCCGAGGCGGCTGCCATGGCCGTTGATTACTCACGAACATGAAATTGAATCTATCCACGGTGGTTTGAAACCAAGACTTGATGTTTGTTTTTCTTTTTGGACAAGTGAAACCAACACTTGATTAAGTGTAAAAAAACACGGGATGTTATTGTCATCATCTTACCCGGGACCTCTTCGTGAATCCATGATTAATTTCGAGGATGAAATTTTTATGGCTAAGGTTAGGAAGATTAAATTTGTAAATTAAATTATGTGTTATTAATAAGAATAAGCACGTTTATCAACGTGTAAGTAATAAACCAATTATTAACTTTCATGTCTTTTAGTTTTCGAAACTTTGTTTACAAAATTTATTCTTCCTGACATTATTCAATTTTTATAGTAGGGAAGAAGGGAGACGTCTTATTTACAGAGCACGTGGAACACATGCAAGCTGCCACAAGATATAAGCTGTTCTCTTCTTACTTGACACATGGGAAGCTGCCGTAGAACCTCAGAATTGAAGAGGTGGGGCGGCAGGGGCGGCAGAGGCTTGGGGAGATCACTCAGATCAGTCCCATAATTTTCTTTTTTATTCTCGATGACTGATCAGTTACGAAGAGGATAAAAAAAGAAAACAAACACAAAACATTCATATCATTCTTCGACACTTTCCAATTTTTTAAGGGATTTTCTACCAACGCTAGATTCGGATGTGACATGGTCAGATACAAAATGTTCCAAAATAAATATATTTAAAATAAAAACGAATACAACTATTTCTCAAAGAGATAGATTACAAACAAAAAAATTCCATAGGCAAATATTGTTGAATTGTAATAGAAGTAGATTATCGACCAAAATATACATTTGATTATTCTACTAATAAGCTTTACTCATGTTACGGTAAAATAATTATCAAACGTATTTGACTGTTTCTAATCACAAATTAAAAAAAAAACAAATTGTTGTCGGAAGATAAATTTTCTTTGAAAGATATGTTCGTAAATGTATTTTATAATACATAATTGAAAAAAATAACACCTGTTAAATGTTGATCACCTTATCAAAACATTAATATATATAATATAATATATATATATGGGTTACTGATTTTTTATTATTATTTATAAATGAAAATTCTTAAATTAAAGCTCGTAAATAACTAGTTCGATATCAAGTTAATTATTTCTTTCATCCATATATTATTGTATAAAAAAAAAATATCATGCACGCCTCAAATTTAGGCCGTTTAACATAAAGTCTTCAATTTTAGGTACTTTTAGAGTAGGGGTGACCCATCATTAGGTTTAAAAATTGAGTCTTCCTAGAATTACTCTTTAGAGTAATGAGAGTAATTTTATTGCAGATGCAACAAGTGGTACTAGTAAATGTAAACACCCAAAAGTTAGTTAGGAAAGTTACTATTCTTTCTGTTGATTTTTTATATTTGTACCAATAAATACAAGTTAAGATTTTTTCTAAACCTCATTGTCAAGATTCAAGAATTAAAAAATTCAGATCACTCAATTGAATCATGTCATCTTTATTAACCCATTTCGTTGATCAATCTCACACAAAACAACTGCTTGAATTTTTCTCTCCCTTGGAAGATGGATTTTTTAATTTGGAACTTTGAACAATGAGTTACGAAAAAGATCTCAACTCCTATAAATACCATGTAAGTTAATCATTTTTGTAATGAAAATCAGACTCGCTTTTCCTTTCTCTTCCTCTATCTCCTCCTCTCTCTAGTTTCTCTATATCGAGTTGCTCTAAGAATCTAAAACATTAGCGGATAATCATTGGTGACTTGGACTGCCTTTTGAAAGTACAATTTTAGGGCACCAAAGCGGTGGAGAAGATAATTAGTTGGACTGGGTTCTCACATAAAACGAACTGTGTGGGGGCATGTGGGACAAAAATACAACGAGGCTTTATATTTTTATAAGAATAATATTTTTAAATCAACATATTTATTATTATTTTATAAAAAAATAAAAATAAATAAAGTGTGAGAAAATAACATGACTCTAATAAGGTTATTCTCCATAGGGATTGAATGAATAATTTGTATCAAACCAAATCTTAATTAATTACTTAAAACAAAGTTTTGGAAAAAATTAATTTTTTGGATTTCAAATAATAAAAACGAATTTAATAGAAAATAATTAAATAAAGTGACAAAATAAAATAAACTAAAAAAAAACAGTTTTTGAAAATTAAAATGTAAAAGCCTAGGGTTCCGCCGTCACCTTAATTAACAATCTCATGTAGTTCTTCCAATTACTTATGAATTACACATGCATATTTTGAAGGTTAGGTTTTCCTAAAGTATGCCTACTTGGACCCCCAACATAGAACGTATATCAAACATGCAATCCGTCTGTGGTATTCATATCAAATCTAAACATGCATGACTCATTAAGCTTTGTGAAACCTTTTGAAAAACCATACAACCCTGAAGGCATGGTATTCATCCTAAGTGAACTTGCACATATTAACCACAAGAAGCCTTCGTCAATTTTAGGAACTGACCTCCGACCAATATTGCATCAATTTACTTTTCTAAATATCTTAATAGTAGCTAAGCATTAAGACAATTAGATAGTTTAAACCGGTGATTAATAATTCAAACCTGCATGCAAAATATCATAAGTAAATTGAAAAAACTACATATTCTTATTATTAAGGCTCGTGGCCTCGCCTTAGCAAATGGAAATTAGTTACTAACAATCATAAAACAAAATATTATTAAAAACAAGGATAGAAAACACCTTAAAATAAAAATCGTCAGAGCCTAGCAAAGTTCTCCAAAATATTATGTGTTATTCTCCTTTCTTTTTGTCCTAAAAAACCCTAATGGCTAAAAAACCTTATTTATACTACTACATAATTAAAATCCTTACTAGAAAATATCTTTTAAAAATTAGAAAACATAATAGAATAAAATAACTAGGAAATACATTCCTATTCTAACTTTGGAAAATCTGCCCAGCCACAAATCAGCCACGTTTTTGGACTTCCAGGCTCCAAAACACATCCAAAATGTCTTGATTTAAAGCTTGAGATGTCCCGAACATAACTGCAGAAGGCCTTGAACCCAAAAGACATCATCTTGGACGCCAAAAAGCCCAAATAAACTCAAAACGTCATTTTGACAGCACTGTGCGCTACTTCTTTATTTCATCGTCATAAATAAACCGCTCATCAGACTCATAACGTCAAGTTGAGAGACACATGAATGTCCTCCAATTTGAATCACTCCAAAATTCGTCCGTTTGATCACGTTTTGCTTCAGAGGAAGTCGAATGTCCTACATTGAAAATACATAATAAAGTATCAAAGTTCACACAAAATAACCAATAAATTAATACTAAAATGAGGATAAAATATATAGTATAATATGACACCTTACAAAATCAACATTTCGGACCCCTTTGAAATCTTTTTAAAATTTTTGGTGTGCCCATGCAGTTTTCTGCACACCCCAATGTGAAATATATGCAACTCTCTTTTTCCGTAGGTAGTCTAATGGTGCCAAGTCAATTTTTGTTTTCCTTTCAATTATCACTGTTACGTGAGTTCTTCCTAGTTCCCAGTAACAACTCATTTTTTAAGTGTTTATATAACGATCTTCGACTCGAATTCCTCATAATACTACCAATTCTACTATCATTTTCCATTTTGTTTTTTTCTAAATTTTTTTAGGTTTCCCAAGGTGTCCCCAGGCAAAGCCCAAGACTAATCATTTGAGGTACGGTCGGGCGCATATGCAAGAACCTCTTCCAAGGAAGTTTTCTGCATCCACAAGAGCTCGAAATCGAGACCACTTGCTTAAGCGACTAGAGCCCCTTCCACTCTAACCAATAACAGTAATAAACTCTTTCGTCATCAAAAAGCCAACAGAAACAGATATTCTGCGTATATATAGCCAAACCAAGGTGAACAAAGCAAGCCGGAAGGAATGACCATGCATTAGTTTAAACAAAATCAAATCATGGTAATTCCGGGCCGACTACGATGGTCAAAATTGAGTGAGATGACGCCACTACTAAAGAGGAATTATTTGACAACTTTTCTAAGTTTTAAATATGACAATCAATGGTTAAATAGTGGCAGCAGAGCCAAACTCCTCTACCAAGACTTTCTCAATATCAGAGAACGCCAGACTCTTAATCCTAATAGTTAAAAAAGCGGCGGTCAAAGATTTGGCACACTTGACCCCTCATCACATTTGACTTCTGTATCTGTGATGGAAATTGAGATAATTGGATTTCAATCACAGAATATTCTTCTTTTTACTAATTATGGAGGAATTAAAATAGAAGTGGGCTCACAAAAATAAAGAATTCGACTCTTTATTTTGAAGGAATTGGATACTTTGGAGAGGTGATATTTCTAAAATTTCAAGTTATTAGCGCATATATATATATATATAAAATAAGTACTGTATTAGAACAAGAATATTTTAGTAATTATATTAATTTTCGTTCCGATTCAAGTAAACAACTTGTATTGAATCATTATTATTGTTTATAAACCTGTTCTTGAAAATTCTAAAGAACATTTTTTAATGGGGATCCAGATACTTTAATCCCCCCTTCCCCCTTTCGGCCTTCATGATCTCCCTCTAACTCGTGTTTGGTTCCTAAGAAATCTGGTAGCAGATTCAAATCCGCGATGAATAAGATATACGTACCAAAACTCTAGGGAACTTAATTAGAAAATTATATGATTGGAGATAAATATATCGATTTGTATATGAGTAATATATAATTAGAATGTCATATCAGATGGTATGACTTTTATTTTTTATTTTTTATGAACAAACGATGGTATTTATACTAACTGAGTAGGGGAGTGGACTACGCCTTACAATGAATTTTGTCATAATAATATAGTTCAAGTTCGCATTTTACGAGAATTGAATGTAAGACCTCTTATTTGTTACATGTAATAACATAGAATTATCAGCAAAATAATTCACTGAGTTTGGATTCTACGGCCAATTAAATTAACATATCTAAATATGGGGGCAAAATCGCAAAGGCTGCAAACTCTTACCAATACTTCCTGTAGCAAATAAGCCATATTGCTCCTTCCTTATTCAATTGAAGTTGGTCTTTCAAATCAGTGTATATGCATTGTCTTTCAGTATAGATCATATCCACTCACGATACATTTCCTTGACATATTAAATTCAGCAATGTATGTTATTTAAACATGATTATTTACACATCCTCCGGCATATCCAATTGATTCTTATAGTTATCAAAGCCACACAGGTAATCCTTTAAAATGATACAATTTGTTTCCATGTATATTTGAGGGATTTACTTATGAAGATATGATGTGGGCGACTCATAACCCTTCATATATAATTCTCCATTTATATGAACTCTAGTGTCATATTATGTGAGTGTATTTCACAATATTACAAATGCCCATATGTAACCTTCTAGGTTCAACATCTTTTGGCTATTTGTATTGTATTCAAGTATATAGGTCTATTTTTTCACGTTCTTACAAAATTGTAATGGAATTGCCTTTCTCCATTTTGGCCAATAATTTTGTTGATGGAAAAAGAGCGGGACTCAATATCAACACAGCTCATTGATGAATTTAGTAGCTATTTGTAAAAACCAAAATTACCATTCGTTATCATCAATCTGTGATCCCATATTCTCATGTGCATGCGCATGCATAAAAACTTCATTTCTTTGGATATCCATTGCCTCATCAAGGGCATTACACTATCTCTTCCAGGATAGTCATAGTTTAGAGAATGCGGATCATAACCTCCTCTTGAGCATTATAGAGCTTGGATTTTAATCTTCACTTCGGGAGTTGAGTCATTGGAACCTATATGTCTATCATGCTTCATGCATGAGACATCAACATTCCTATGTCCGCGGATTGACCTTTCCGGGACAAGTATCCTTGCGGCAACTGTCATGCGTCTGGCATGCGATATGCTTCGGGAATGCAATAGTTTTAGTAATGTCATATTCTTCTTCTTTTGAAAGACTGAACCTTTTGAATTTGAGGGTCTGCCACGCTTCAAGCGTGCAACAGATAAATCATTTGCTACCTCATTATATTGTCCAACAGGGACATTAATTCTTGTAGGCACATTTGCAGCAAGTATATGTGATTTCATCACTTTCGTTGCATCATTAAATGCATCTAGCATTTGATTTGCATATCGTTACATCATTCAATTATTCTCACTTCGTTTGTATATGATTGCTTCATAAATCAAAATAAGACAAATTCTCTTCGTTCTTCTGGAACGGGGTTTTTTTTTTTTTTCTTTTTTTTTCTATCATTCTTCTGGAATGATATTTTCTCATCATTCTTCTGGACCGATGTTATTTTCTCTCCTTAACGGCTAGAAAACTATCTTATCAAAATCATAGTCTGCAATCCCCAGTCAAGGGTTCTAAACATTGAATGATAGATGATGAATCAAATACAACATAAATTTTCAATTTGTGTTGATGTCTCATTTTAATATATTGTGTCAGTGTAATAAGCACATAGATAACACAACCAAAAACTCATAAATGTGTAATGTTTGGTTAATGCCCAAACATGAGTTGCACTGAGAAGTATTGATGGTTATCAATAGGTCTCAACCAAATCAATAATGCATCATGTAAAATGACATGTCCCCATGTAGAAACTTGGCAATTTCATTTTCATCAGCAGAGCGTGGGTAATCAATTTCATCCACTTAATAAATACTTCTGCTAAACCATTTTGAGTATGGACATGAGGAACTTCTGATCCTTATTTAATAGTCTGTAGACTGAGACTCTTATGGCTTTTATTGCAATTAAGTTATGGCACTTTGGCTCTTCAAATTTAAGGTACTCATCAAGGAACTTCATGTCCTGATCTTGAGGATCTAGGGACTTCATGCCCAATCTTTTTGCATGATGGAACTTCAGGTCCAATCATTTTTATATGATGAGGATCAAGAAACTGCAGGTTTTGATCTGATCAAAGAAATTCAGGTCCTGTATATACTCATCGTAACAAAAGATAAGTACAATAAATAAATTAAAGCAATAGGTGGTAATTCCAACCATAATGAATAAATTGCATTTAAGTAAATAAAGCTTGTGACAAGGGCTTTAATTCAACACCATTCACATAAATCAAAACTTAAAGCAGTAGGCGGTAAACCGTCCATGATAAATAAATTGATTTAAAGTAAATAGAACTTGTGAAAGGGTTTTAAACCAACACCAATTCACATAAATAACAAGAAGTATCATACCTCCTTTTATTTATTATTTTTCTTTTTTTTGTCAGCACTTATTCAAACCTTATTATTGTTACTTTTCTTATTTCTGCAGCATGGTGCCATGCACTAACAGAAACCATTTATATATTTTGACCAAATGGTGTCGTTCACCATTCAAATCCCTTTATATATTTTTTTTCTTAGGGTGCAGTCAACACCTTTTTTTTTTCTTCTTCACATGTGCCTTACCATTCCATCAATCCCTATTTTCTATTATTTTTCTTCCTTCTCTGTCTCTGCTAGTCTCGAAACGCAGGGCCAGTTGGGTAGTTGTGGAGGTTGCCAAAATTCAATTCAATCCAAAAAGGCTACTAGAGACTGGCGTTGTTCTTGCATGACCCAGGGAACATGACATCCTTAAGCAAGAAACTCCTTACAGAGACATAGATGACAGTGGGGTTGATGGAGGCACAAGAGAGAGAGGCTTGTGTGGATTCATTTTTGCCATCACCATCTCAAACAACCAAGTATTCATGGGAGTTCTCAAGATCCGTCGAAAACAACGTGATCTGGGTTTCCAAGTCTGATGAGATTCTTCTGGATCTCTGGAAGCCAGTTGTCAGGTACGAGTTTTCTCATCTCGTGACGACTTCAGGTCGTAAATTTCAATTCTCACCGGAATTCGGTGTGACGCTTCTGGCGTAGTGGGAGAGACGAAAAAATGGACATACTTTTTATTCTGTGAGATTTTAGATGACAGAGGTGAGAGGTAAATAGTGCTTCACCAGATTTATGGCATTGTGCTTTCCACTGACATGAGAGCTTCTCGTGCTGATAACGTGTTGTAAAATCGATGGTGTGTGTGCAGTGGAATAAATAAAATAAGACACAAAATTTACGAGGTTCCTCTACAGTTAGTGTGACTGGAGTACGTCCTCGGGCAGCAGTAGTGCTTTCATTATAATTTGGAATAATAGGAGTACAAAGATAACTCTATGTATTCTCTCATTTCTTTCTTTTTTTTTCTCTCTATTGAAAGCATACGGAATGCTCTATTTATAGAGCAACTCCAAGCACACATCTTTGATAATATGATCTTCCTTCATCTCCCAAGTCAAGATTAATTTTTAAGAACATTGAAAATCTACCCAATATCTTCCGTTTCTATGTGAGCATTCATTACCCACTATTATTTTCAACAGACAATTTATTTTTCAAAACACTTGGGCATCCGGCCACTGCTCCCATCATTTTTTACTTTTTTGATTCAACATTACTCCACAATTTAATTAAGCCAAAGACACTTTTTAACTCAAACAAAATATATAGCACGTTTCCATAAAACTCCTCCAAAATATCGACGTGTTCGACATTGTCGTGTTTTGTGTATGCATTTTTTATTGTTACAGTCTTGATTTTTATTTTTTATTTTTTTAAAACCATGATATATAACAACAGATTTTTTTAGTACCCAAAAAAAAAACCTAGACAAATGTGCAATCATCATGTAGTGTCCGAAATTATAACAATGTGAATAGGTTTAACAATTTTTTTTTTTTCCACAGCTTCATTTAACAATGAAACTGATGAACTGTGTGCTAACAAGGTATTCGGGATCTCTAATATGTATTGTTCTTCAATAGATTGAAGAAGAGATTTATTCATAATGTGTGATTTTACTTTTTCTTTAACATTATGTGTTTTGGTGGTTCAAAGCTTGTTCAGCAGGTTTTTGTATTGTAGGCTTTGTTTTAGAGGGCTTAGGTTTTTTGTCCCCCTAATTTTCTTGTAATCTTTCCTTAATTTTGTGTTTAAGAGGGGTCAAGTTTACGTTTCTCCTTTTATTTATATTCTTTGTCTTTTCATCTTCTCCATTTTAACTATTAAGAGGGATACGTTTATGTCTCCCCTGACTAGGAGTAACTTTCTTTTTTCTGTTCAATAAAATTCACCTAGAACCACCGAGGTTCTCCTAAATAAAAAAATAAAAAAATTAGTATACCACGCATCGTAAACTAAATGGAGAGAAGATAAAATTTTCAGTTCCACTCCACTTATATTATGACTCAAGGTGTACCAGCTCGTATTCTGGGTATACATAAACTCGCTCTTTCAATATATGTAGAGATTACATAAACAAAGGACTAACTTCAAAATACCTTGAATTTAGACGAGAACAACTCGCAACACTGTAACGGACTAAAACAAATACATATAATCAGACCTGACATTTCAACTTGGAGGGTCTAAAATGTTATAAAACCATTTAAATTATAATTTTCAAATGGCAGCAGCTGGTATGCTTGATTTGTCCAGCGGCCTTGTTTGATTTTCTTCCTACGTAACATGCATGAAAACTAACATACCATGAAGACTGTTTTGTTGTGACTTGTGAGTACTATCCCTATATAAAGGCATCTTATTGTACGTTTTACATCATTCCTTACTTCACTTCTTCACTATTCTTCGAGAGAGTGGTTGAGAGGGGTAAACTGAATACCAAAAGGGAAAAAGAGAACCAGAAAAATGAGTTGGTTCTTGTTCGAAATGCCAGTACTTACTACTTCAAGCTTTCTGTGTCTGTTGCTAGTGATTCTTTTAGCTCTGCTGATCAAGAACTTTCAGAAACTATGGTGGACTCCAAACCACATACGGAATCAGATGGCTGCGCAAGGAGTCCATGGTCCTTCTTACAAATTTATCCATGGAAGCACCAAAGAAATATTGAGCATGAAAAGGGAAACAATGGGAAGGCCTAGAAGTTTAACCCATGACATATTTTCTGCAGTGCAGCCTCATATTCACGCATGGAGCAAGATATTTGGTGACAAACTTTTCATTAACTATGCATGCGCATATGTAATATGTGTGTGTGTGTGTGTATGTGTATCTTAGTTCAAATATATAATTAAGTTTGGTCATTCTGTTGCAACAGGGAAGAATTTTCTTCAGTGGTATGGTGTTCAACCACAGATGATCATTACGGAACCTGAGCTGTGCAAAGAGGTACTAAACAACAAAGATAGAAACTATCGGAAACAAAGGTCCCAAGGCTATGTCAAGAAGCTATTAGGAGACAGCATTTCAATGGCAGAAGGTGAAAAGTGGGTGAAACTAAGAAAGCTGGCGCACCATGCCTTCCATGGAGAGAACTTAAAAGTACCTAACGCCTGGCAATTCCTTATACATAATTCTTGCAATGGATTTCAACTGTTTATGAGAAATATTTAACGGAAATTTGTTAATTGCATGCTGGTATTGTGTGTTACTGTAGAATATGATTCCTGAAATGATAAAGAGTTCTGAGACGATGGTACAAAGATGGAAAACTTATGAAGGCAAGGAGATTGAGGTGAATGAAGAGTTTAGGTTTTTCACCTCAGAAGTGATTTCTAGGACAGCATTTGGCAGCAGCTTCTTAGAAGGAAAGAACATTTTTGAAATGTTGAGGGAGTTAACCTCCTTAATATTTAGAAATACTTTCAAACTCAGGTTTCCTGGCATCAGGTACTTTCAAACTCAGAAATAATTATGTAACATTCATGTTGTACGTCTTACATTTATAATTGACTCTATGTACGTAATTAGGTGTGTCATTGTCTTCACATGTCTAATATTCCACGATTCAAATTTGCAGTATGTTTTATAGAACCAGTGATGAGATAAAATCAGAGAAGCTCGAGAAAGGCATTCGCGACATCATCACAGAGATTGTTAGGAAAAGAGAAAAGACAGCAATGACTGGAGAGGCAGGCGGTTTTGGAAGTGATTATCTTGGAATACTTTTAAAGGCTCATCATGATGCGAATGAGAAGCAGCGGATTTCGGTGGACGATTTAGTTGATGAGTGCAAGACGTTTTACTTTGCTGGACAAGAAACCACTAACTCTTTGCTTGCTTGGACCGTCTTTCTTCTGGCTCTTCACACAGATTGGCAAGAGGAAGCTAGAAAGGAGGTCCTAGAATTGTTTGGTAAAGAAAATCCAAATACTGATGGCCTCAACAAATTAAAAACGGTAAGAAAATCAATCCTAATGGCTTGTGTAAGCGTTGCTTGAAAAAGCACGTGAAATTACTGAAGGCTTGCTTCTCGATGTGTTGTCTGACCTCCATTTTTATTTTGATGCATGCAGATGGGTATGATCATCAATGAGGCTCTAAGGTTATATCCTCCTGTTGTTTCCCTTACTAGGGAATCTCTCAAGGAAGTTAGACTGGGACAGATAGTTGTTCCCGCTAATGTTGAATTGCACGTCGCAAATCTGGCACTTCACCATGACCCTAAATATTGGGGAAAAGACGTGCAACTTTTCAAACCAGAGAGATTCTCAGAAGGGGTTGCTAAAGCTACTAACAACAATGCGGTCGCATTCATGCCCTTTGGAATGGGACCTCGAACCTGTGTGGGCATGAACTTTGCAATCATCGAAGCAAAGATTGCTCTTTCAATGATTCTGCAACGCTACAGTTTCACTCTTTCCCCGGGTTACGTGCACTCCCCCATTCAGTTTCTGACAGTTCGCCCGCAACATGGTGTTCAAGTGATACTACACTCAGTTTGAATTCTGAAGACCAGAAATTGCCAATAAATGTTGCACAAGATGTAAAATGGGGTGACAGTTTAGAGTCAGTTAATAAACACGTAGGTAGAGAATGGTTTGTTTTAGCATTTTGCAAAGACGAAAGAAAAAAAATGTTAAATATCAGAATTTAATATACATAAATTTCAAGCTCGGTTTCAATAATCAAGACTCATAATTTCGTTATTATATATACATATACTGATATACATATATGTATTAGTCACCTTGCATTGAGGGATTTCTCAAATAAGCTTATTTGAGGGATCCTCTATAGGACCTACTTCATATCATATTTCAACGAACCAACAATCTATCTTTTAGTTCTTCCTCCAAGATCATAAAATCACCCAAATTTGAAATTATTTTACTGTTGGATTAGTAGTCATATTAGTGGTTCTTTAAAAATCGCATTTGTCTATTTTCTTCATTACAATTGGCTATCTTAATAGTTTTCATTTTAAGTGATTATTTTCAAAGATGATCTACAAAAGATGTACTAAAATGTAGACAATATGATTTATTATAAAAACTTCCCTCGTACCACGGAGATTTCCCTAACAAAAGGATGGATGAAAAGTAACTAAAAATTATATAGTACTTACTGTTTTCATAAACGAAAAATTGGACCCAAGAAGTATATGGAAAAAGAAAGCCCGCATTGTTCAACTAATAATAAAAAATATAAAAAAGCCGCCAACGTTTAAAAATTCTGCTCGTAGTTCACATCACATGTTGCTTTAATATTCCATTGTATTGAACTTAATTGCCTAGAAGACTCCAGCTTCTCGGGTAGCATTATTGTGTGGTAGGTACTTCAATTTCGTGCCAGAAAAACCTCCAGGACCAAATGGCATTACAAGAGCGCAGAATAAGCAAGTTATTATTTGCACATTTGAAACAATAATTTTCCCGGCCACCTACTACAAAAACCTACAACTGATTTACAATATAGATCTTTGTTACCGGCTAAAATCCGGATGAAAAAAATGACAACGTACGGATACAAAATGAGGAATCGGAAGCGTTGTGGAGTCATTAACCGAAAAAAAAAAAAAAGCCTAATCTGTTGCACTGGAAAATTGATCAATTTTGATGAATTTTTTGTCTGTATATTCAGTTGATAAGTGAAGGAATATAGTTGTACAAGTGGCAGAATTATACTGGTGAAGATCCATGTCATCCTAGAGCAGTTAGGCTTGATCGATATCAATTTGTTAAAAGCTGTTGTAACGACTACTTACAGCATCTCTAAAGAAGATATCAAATGTTAAACGTCAAATGTTAATTTGATGGCTGATGTGGCAGTGTCAGATTTTCTCTTTTTTAAACCAATATGTTATTTTGTTATAAGTGATATGTAGAACCCATTTTAAAAAGAATTCAATTAAAATAAATTTTCAATATCTATAATTATTGCATTAATGTACCCACACAATAAAATAATTAAAAATTATTTGACATCACATTTTTTCATATGTCAATCCACATCAGATTGACATATCGGTTGGAGTTTGCTTCTAACTTCAAAATTGATTGCACAGAATTCCACTTAAGATTTTACATCTCCTTTGAAAATGGTATTAGTGTTTGGACCCAATTTTACAATATCGGCCTGGGCAATGAAGACTGTTGAATGAGCAAGATTCTAGGCCGTTGGATGACTCCGAACATTAAGAGGCCGTGATTTTGCACGCATTCGGCCCGTATATTTAAAGCCGTGGGATGAAGGAAACTATATTAAATGTTACTATTTTATTAGTAATTTTAATATAGTAATTTATCTTACGGTTACATCTTGAGAGTCAAACAAATAAAGGAGGTTACATTGCAATAAGGACTCTGTGGTTACGTGTTGTGCAACTTGGTTTGTTTGCGGCTTGATCAATGCAAAAAATGGGTAATTATCAGGATTTAGGAATAGAGATAATGCATGCACTTGGTAATTAGCGAAGGAGGAACGGAAAGTTTATCTTCTGTGTGACTAGTGGGAGAGTTCTATTTGAAGTTAGTTTGCTATGCATCAGTGAGGTTTCTCACACGTGGACTTCAAAGTGGTTGCATAGGTTGTTGGAATATTCCCATTTGGCTTATCTCTAGCCAAATATTTTAGACTGATGCTAATTGAGTTTCTTATACGAATAGCACGTGGAAAATTACTTGGCTAAGGGTGGGGAATGTTTATCATGAAAGTGTGTGATAATCATTCCGTAGTGATTCATATGAGTTATGATGTTGCATCAGGATGGTGAATGTTTTCGCGCTTGAGAAGTCACTCTTATAAACAGAGAAGGGAGTGCATCATTCAAGGGACCTCCAATTCAACACATAACTGTCCTGCGCAAACCTCTCAAACATCTTGAGATTTTTGGTTTTCTGTTTCTGCCAACACACCTTCAGTTTGGATAAACAGCACTGTGAAGGCAACCAGCGAACATCTTCAGTTTGGATAAACAGCACTGTTGCCGTGGAATCAGCCGACCGAGGAGCACCTTCAGTTTGGATAAACAGCACTGCATCGAGGCCAACTGGTTACCTATCCAAGTCTCGATCGAGAAGGATTTTCGAATCCTTATTGGCAGAAGTCATCTCATTAGCCTTCTCAGCAAAAGTGAGGTGTTACAAGTTACTACATTCGGCACATTGAAAGCCGAATTTGATATTAAACTTCTCAGAACTAGCAGCCTTGTCTTCAGGCTCTAGAGCTCGAAGGCCGAGACATGTTTCTTCCTCAGCAGTAGTCGCAAGATCAAGAAGTCAGCAACGCGCTCAACACAACATCAACAAATTTTACTTCTTGGTCGAGCTCGGCCGACGAGTTGGCACACCCCTCATACAATTAAAGGATGTAGTTAGCTCATTAGTTACTCGGCCTGTGCACCACGTAAGCTTTGTAATTTTTAGGGTCAACAATTATCCATTAAGAAAACATATGCTGCTATATATAGCAGATTGTAATGACTCTGTAAACCATCTATTGAATCTCAATAGTTACACTCTCATTTCTTTCTTCGTTCTCCTCAGCTCATATCTCATTCTTTATGCCATTCTTTGAGCTCAATCTTCCTCAAGCTTACTTAATCCTTCAACTGTTAATATCAGTAACATGAAGTGAAGTTTTTCCTTTATGCGAGATATAAGCTTAAACTTTTCCTTGGCTTCAACTTGTTGGCGTATGTCACTTCTTGATGCCCGGTCTGGGTGAAATTTCAGCAATGCCCGTTTATATGCTGCGCGCACCTGAAATTTCCAGTTCCACTTCCATTAGATAGCGTTGCATCAAATTAGAAACCCATCAAACCATAGACTACAAAAGACCCTAAATCATCTTCAAGAACTTATTGTAGCTTACCTCATTGGGCAGAGGAGGGAAACCAGCCCCCATTTATATTCCTAAGACACGAAGCAAAGATCCGTATCTATGCATGTCAATTCCAATCTCCTAAGCTCCTTCCAAACTTCAGCACGAAGTTGGTCTTTCAAATTTATATTTTCTTCATCCTGAATATGACACACTTAACAAGTCAGTGATATGCAATCAATTGTACTTGATCTAAAACCAGACAGAATGCCCTTTAAACTTGATAGGGGAGTCAAGAGACGAGGAAAGGCAACATTCAGAGTAAAAATAAAATGGAACAATTATTGAATATTTGAAATCCGTACCTTCTTTTGTGACTTTCTTACTTCTTCCACACGTTGCTTTTGCCTTCTCTGCATGTCCAATAAACGCATGCTTTCCGCCTTTCTCCTCTTGCTTAATCTTTGTGCCTCTTCTGCGTGGAAAAAAAAATTAAAATATACCTAATGTCCGGTCAGGTGGTCACCTGTAAGCTGCAGAACACCTTTCAAGTTCAATTTCTACTAACAGCAAGTTACTGAAATGAACAAAGACTAGAAGTTACAGAAGTGTGTGGAATATAAATAAAGATATATGAATTTTAGACAGAAAGGGCGTAAACAAATAAAAGGTAGGGCACCAAACTGAGATTAATGAACATGTATATAATTATACTGCATATGACAGATATTTAATTATTGATCAGAACTTGTCAAAAACCATGTAACAAATCATACTATGAACTGCATAAAATAAAAAATAAAAGTTGCACAGAAGCCAAGTGGTGAAGAAGGGCATTTACTTTGTGAGACTCGCTGCCTAGATGCCAGTTCTTCTATGGGACGTTTTGATATAGGTGCCTTATTTTTTAATTTTTTAGATTAAAAATACACTCCTTTTGAAAATTTGATCAAGCATTTTCTTAAAATTTTGGTTATTAATTTCAGTTTTTCACATAAGTTTATTTTGTTTAGAATTTTAGTTTTTCACTATTTTTCCTAGACATTTCGTTTTCTTTTTCTTTTTCTTTTCCTCTTATCCCTATATTTATGCATTTATTATCCATCTCTATGCATTTTTTTAGAGTGCTACTAGATCCACCCCAATGTCTTATTTTCCCACCCACATGATAATCCCACCCACCATAAAAAAATTAAAATAGTAAAATGTTATTTTTCCACCCACCATTATTTCCAAAATAACCCTAATATATTTTTTTAAATAACTCTAATATATCTTTAAATAATATTATAAATAAATAAAAATAGAAAGAAATAAAAGAAAATGCAAGACCTAAGACTTGGACATTCATCATCTCCTTCACACCTATCGCCGCCCTGTAGAGACCTCGAATCCCTAAACTACTCTTCTTCCTCATTTTTTGTCAAAACCGCAGATCTCATACCTAAGTCTCTTTTTCCTCCATTGAAGTTTCTCGCCTTCATCTAGCAGACGCCCATTCCTTCCTCCAACCTTTGCGTCGATTCTAACCCAAATCTTTCCCAACCTCTTTCCACCAAAGATATCACACCCCACCCACCATTATTTATTTATTATTTTAAATTATTTTTGTTTTTTCAAAATTTTAGTACTTAATTAAATAGGGGTTTGAGAGTCTTCTTTTAAAAGGATAAATATGTTATTAACATTTTCATTAAATGGTGGGTGGGAAAATAAGACACCGGAGTGAGAATATCAGCACTCTTTTTTTATTGTTTGTTATAATTTTACTTCTTTTTTTTTTGTGAATATAGTAGAATATTTATAAATAAATAAAAAATTGTCAGATTTTATTATTTAGAAGACCCAACACATAATAAAGATTTGTTTGATTATATAGCTACATCTAGTTACCTATAATATGGACAGATTTAGTTTTATAGTGGATTTGATTTTTTGTATTTCTCGGTACATTTGGAATGTAAATGTACCAAAATGGTTATCAGAAAGAGATATTTGGTTTTGTGGTACATTTGTGATTTTTTGTTCATTTGGTCTTTTGGTACATTTGGAATTTAAACGTACCAAAAGGGTTACCTGACAATGGGCACATTTGGTTTATCTGTACATTTGAAATCTAAACGTACCAAAAGGGTTACATAACAATGAGTACATTTGATTTTATGGTACATTTGAATTTTTGGTACATTTGGTTTCTCGGTACATTTGAAATCTAAACGTACCAAGAGTCAATACTTTTGTTCTCAAATGTACCATAAGTTTTAAGTATATTTTTTATATATTTATACGTGAAAAAATATGTATTGAAGACTTTTTATTGAGACATTTTTAACAGAAAGAGATTTTTTTTTTTTTTAAATACTGATAATAAGGTAATGAGGAATTAGTTAATTAATTTTTTTATTTTATTTTATTAAAAAAAATGTCATTTAATGTGTAGAAGGGGATTGACGAAATTAAATTCCTATGTTGTAGGCAATTAGTGTGACAGTCCGTCCCGAAAATATCAAAAACGTACGTGTGAAAAGACTACTTTGCCCCTAGTTTGCTTCTTTTACGTTTATTGGTTGTTTTGTGTGGTGTTGGCATGTGTTGGGCAACACACTCACACTTTCACTCTCCCTAACCCTCTGTCTCTTTCCCTGTGATTGTCCCGAGCCCCATTCCTTCCCTTTTTCTTCGAAAACGTACGGACACACACACAAGCACACTAAATCTCCACAGATCGAAGGAACTGAGTACACATTCGAACTCGTGAAGCTCGTGGGAGTCCAGTCGTACCATTTTCAGGTGAGAACTCCATCGTTTTCACGTCGATTCGACGATGTCCGATTTGGGTACTATTCATGCAAACGTGATTTCTCACGTTTTAAGGAAAATGAAGCTTGTAGGTAGCTTGGTGGGGTCCCAAGGAGACTCGGAGTAGTTCGTTTAAAGGAATTGGACGTCGGGATCGTTGGGTTCGAAGTTGGCCGGAGTTGGATCGATTTTGCAGGTGAGATTCCATGGTTTTTAACCCTTAAAAGTTGTTTGGTTGTGTTCCCCTAGTCCTAGGCTTCATTTTGGTGCCAAAATTATGAAATTTGGATGAAAAACGGACGAGATATCGAAGTTTAAAGTTTTCGCGATTTTCCGACGCCGACGACGGTGCCGGAGGTTCGCCGGGGAAGGAGACGGAATATTCCTGACGCCGTTGACGGAATCCATTAGAACTGACAGAATATTCCCTACGGCGTCAGTTGACGCCGTCAGCGTGCCAGGCACGTGCCTGCGCGTGGCCGGCGCGTGCGGCGGTGGAAAATTTTTCTAAAAATTTGGGTGTGTTCCTGAGGTTGTGTAGAGCACGTTGGTATATTCATTTGTCCAATTTGAGCAATGTATGAGAAGTTTTTACGAGAAGTTGGTTATGTGCTTTAAAATTAACGTTTTTGTAGTTGTTTCGCATATAGGTGATACGTATCCCGAGGACGAGCGTGGTCACTCGAGGCAGGGGGGCTACGACCATTCCACATACCAGTGAGTGGGCTTTTGGTTTTCCGTATATACCTATATACTATATTTTTCCCAAAAACTGATTTAAATGTTTATTAGTTATATGCCATGCATTACAATATCATTGTTTATGCATCGTTAGTTGCATTATCAATTGGTTATATATACATATGCATATTGGGTGCTGTGGACGCACAGGTAAGTGCCAGGTAAGTGTTATTCATGTTTATATTCAGTAGTGGTTTGAGATGCTTAGAGAGCTCATAACCTGCACCCCCGGTGTTAGTGCTCCCGCCCAGAGTAGGGCACAGTCCTTCACGTGATGTTCACCTCCCGCACCACACGCTCAGCTTGGATCCAAGTTAGGTGCACAGTCCTGTCGTACAGACCACATTAGGTGGTTCCGACTCGTAGGTGACCCGCGATTATTCGCACAGCCTTCACGTGATCGTAGCACTAGAGCGTATATATATATGTTACACCCAGGCCTGTCGTACAGACCACTTTAGGTGGTTCCGACTCGTGGGCAGGTTTAGTTATTGAGTTTGAGATTTGAGCTCTACATGCAGCCGTACAAGTCACGTTAGGTGACTCCGGCTGCCAGGTTATATGTTATTGTTATGATTTATACCTGAGCACTTGCATTTCATTCTGAGGTTCCGACATGGCATATTCTTGAGCATGTTTGACATATCTATACATACGTATATATGTTTACTTTCTGGGAAGTATACAGGTTTTACGGCGAGGGGTTAGAATGTATTTACTAAATGGTTTTCGAAAAGCTTTGTTTTTGCCCACTCACGCTTTTGTTTTGCGCCCCTCCAGGTTCTAGTCGTCTAGCAGGTTTGGTGGTTTCCCAGAGGGCTTTCCCTGCATTTCTGACAGACGCTCACCAGCGTAGGGTCACCTTCGGGTGTACTGTTGTCGTATCACTTTATTTTGGACTGTTGTAGGCTTATGCTCTGAACTTGTGTCTCACTTACGCTAGCACTTGTTTTTACTACTTTGTATGCTAGTTTTTAATTATTCGTACTTTTTATATTACTTTTTTATTAGCTTCCGCACGTGCACATGGTTACGTCACCTCCGCGTGGCGGCCAGCACGCCCTGATCTCGGTCGGGGTGTGTCAATTAGTTGCTAAGTTACCTTATGTCTCTATATAAACGCATTTAAATTAATGACATGGAAATTAAATAAATAGAAAATTATTGAGGTGACAATTGATCAAAGCACGTTAATCAAATCTTTAAAAAGAATGAATATTTGATCTAACAATTATAGAAAAGATATAGGGCATTCTAATTTTCCCATCTTCTATTCCTCGCTTGTATTCAGCAGTTTCCCTGTGCTTTTCTCCATTAGTGGTTATATCATTTTCAACAATGGTTGTATCTCTTCGAACATGACTCACTTAGCCATCTTAAGAAGGTAAATCCCTCAGATCACATAATTATCTCTCTTGCTGAATGGAATCCCCCCTGATTACTACTCGTTCCATCACATGTACATGAGGTGTTGCGCAAAGATACTTCCTCCAAGTTTGCACTTGCTTTTTCCTGGGAGCAAGTTTATTCATGAACAGCGCCAAGTTTCTCTTCAGAAGGAAAACACCTATGCTATCCATCTATGTTTCATCAAATGGTTGACTAGCTTTGTCTTTTTTTCCTCAGAACTTGACGGATCATCATGATGAATTTTTCAGGTTGACGGTCTGAGGGTCCCACTCCAACAACACTTATACTGTCTCCAACTTAATCATTACCATCGGCCTAATCTATCAGGTGTGGAGTTCTATCACAATACGCTTCAAAGTTAGTTACAGTGGGATAATTCTATTTAAACTCTTCTTCTTTTAGCCCTCTAGCTGATGTGGGATTCAACACATCATGACACTCATCATCTTGGTCCTTTAGTTCAACTTTATCGTGGTCACTAGGCATTTCACCAGAATGTTGGTTCTTGCAGAAAGATTCTTCCTTATTCGGAACAGTAGCTTTTCTTTGATCATTGTTAGTTTCATCCCTGACATTTTGCCCGTTATCCATAAAACAAGGCTCTGGATGTTTAGACTGTTTACCGCCTAGTTCTGACCACAAGGGATGATCTTCAGGATTTTGTTCTCATTCAAAAAACCGGCCATGCCATCAGTTTGTGTAGAGAGTATGAATCTGTCGCAACAAAACTAGGAATCCGTCGTGCAAATGATGAAAACTTTATGTGACAAAGGATTTTGTGTCTCGCAAGATAATTTTTCTTGACGAAACAAACCCTACGTTGCGCAAAGGGGAAGGAAAAGGGCGAGTAAGAAGAATTTTTGACGCCGACAACTTGCACAACGAACCTTTCATTGCACAAAGTGCTTTGAAAAGAAAAATTGAACGTTTCAACCAATGTAATTACTGTGGCCTTTGCGCAACGAAATACTTATCGCGCAAATGTCACATGGTTGTATAAATTGACAAGTTCTCTCTCCCTTTTACTCACATTGTTTTTCCCAAAATCCTTTATTTCCCCTCGTTTTCTTTTGCCCCAAACTCCTCATATCCCAGTTCGTATGATGACCGATTCCACTGATGGCCTGAGTAAGGGGTGTGTGTGAGAATGTGAAGGTAAAAGTCCCACATTGGTGAAAGGAGAAACCTCGCAAGGGCTTATTAGATGTTTGGCTACTCCCCATATTGCCAATTGGTTTTATGATGGAACCTTAACTTTCTTCATGGTATCAGAGCAAGTTGGCCTACGTGTGAAGGCCAACAGCTACACGTGCTCTACGTCACCCAATTCGTGTTGTCCACGTGTTTGGCTTGAAAATTCACCACACGTGAGGGGACGTGTAAGAGTGTGAAGGTAAAAGAGTCTCACATTAGTGAAAGGAGAAACCTTGCAATGGCTTATAATAGAGGTTGGGCTACTCCCCATATTACCAATTGGTTTTATGGTGGAACCTCAACTTTTTTCAGTGTGAGGAAGAAGGATCTAGGTAAAAGAAGGTAAAGATTACACATATATGTGACAGAAGAGGAAATAATGACGGGCGCAAGTGAATCAACATGAATAGTTTCAGGGGATCGAAGAAGGAGTCGCCTGCCAAACTTGCGCATGAGATTTGGAATGTATTGCGGAACAACTGTCCCACGGCCAAGTGGGCGTCTTGGAAGAAGGTGCCGAAGGATCTGAATAAGTCTATGTTGGATGACTTAGCGGTAAGTGGGTGTTAATACATTAGTAATTATTTTTGTTATATAATATATTAAAATGTTTAATTTTGAATTATTTTTTTGCATAAAAGGAGTGGTATATTATTGATGAAACAGAGCCGAATTTGATGAGTTTTGTGGATGATATATTCAAGAGGCATTACAGACAGTATGATGTGGCCTGTTATGGAGAAGCACCACCAACACAGTAGTTTTTTTTTTTTTTTTCAAACACTGACTTCTCATCCCAATCTTTATATTGCGACGAAATTTGTACCTTTATTCTTCTCGCGACGAAGCTTTTCGTTAAAATATATAATTAGACTTGTGTAACCAGTTATGTGCCACGTCAGCACGTAATGGAAATTTTGACATAATTGTTATGGAAGGATCACATTAATTTGCGATACCCGTTTTTAAGGACTATATTGATCGATTTTCAATTTCAGATATCATCTTGATGGGATTGGTCAAATTCAGGGACCTTTAGTGGTAAAATCCCTTTATTTTACTTAGACTTAATTGGATCATTAATCCCTGTGGTGATAGGGTAGTTGGAAGATAACCCTTATGGTAAAAAAATTTGTCAACTCTCCGTTAATTGTTCGCATATAAATACATGTGAGACTAAAAAGATAAAGTTAGCCTCACATGTAGCCCCATGTGATAACAATTAACGGAGAGTTCCGTTTTAGCCTAATATGTGTGGCTCACATGCTAATAATTAATGGAGAGTTAACGAAATTTTCAATTTTGGGCGTAAATTCTAACAGACTTCACCGCAAGGGCTTCAATTTTTTTTTTTTTTATTTTATTTTTTATCGTATGGGCTATCTTCCAACTACCCTATCACCACCAGGACTAATAATCCAATTAGGCCTTTTATTAATCGTTGGGACTTGAAAGATATGCTACATTGAAACCTTGAAAAAAATGATATGATACGTTGACACCTTATTCAAAACATGCGAGCTGCGTGCATTATAAGTTATGCTTCGTGCATTATAATTATAACCTAGCCTCTTGTCAATGGCATTCAGAAACGACTGGAGGTGTTGTAAATTGACTACATAAAGAGATGTGTGCTATCCAGTTGAGTTATTTAGTAGAAGAGTTGATAGTCTGTAAGTAATCTCAATTGGCAAAGTATGGTAGGAGTAACCATTGTTTCAAGCTTTCTGTCTCTGCTCTTTCTAATTCTCTTGGCTCTCGTAAAGTACTTTGACAAACTATGGTGGACTCCAACTCGCATACAGAAGCGGATGGCTTCGCAGGGAATCAAAGGTCCTTCGTACAAACTCATCTACGGAAACGGCAAAGAGATTATCAGCATGACGAAGGAAACTATGAGCAGGCCCATGAGTACTTCATCTCATGACATATCTTCTTATGTTCTTCCTCATGATCATTTGTGGACTAACATCTATGGTAAGGAAAATAAAAAACTATGGTGATTTATATGAGTATCTTAATTATTAGTTCAAAAGTTTGGTAACATTTTGTTGCAACAGGGAAGAGTTTTCTTCAGTGGTATGGTCCTCAACCTCACTTGACCATCGGGGAACCCGAGTCGTGCAAAGCAATACTAAGCAACAAGGATAGAATTTGTCGAAAACCAAAACCCCCGTACTTTGTGAAAAAACTGTTAGGAGACGGCGTTTCGATGGCAGAAGGTGAAAAATGGGTAAAATTAAGAAAGCTTGCCACCCATGCCTTCAATGGAGAGAGCTTAAAAGTAATGATTATGTTCTTACAGCTAATTATATATAATTCCTGCAATGTATGCTAATATAATAGCGGAGCTGTGTTGATTGTTCATAAGAAAAATTAGTTTAATTAAATGTAAATTTGCTATTTGCATACTGATGTTGTGTTACTGTAGAGTATGATTCCTGAAATGATAACCAGCACTGAGGTAATGCTAGAAAGGTGGAAAAATCATGAAGGCGAGGAGATTGAGGTGAATAAAGAATTTAAGTTGTTAACCTCAGAAGTGATTTCTAGGACAGCATTTGGCAGCAGCTACTTGGAAGGGAAGAACATTTTTGAAATGTTGACGGAGTTGACCTTATTATTCAAAAATACTTATACATTCCGGCTTCCTGGCATCAGGTAGCTTCCTCTAACTAAAACATCCCAAAGAGTGGGTGAACTCTAGCTTCATCTAACAGTAATCATGGAGGATTATGGAATGAATGTGTCACTTCTCATGACTAGTCTATCATTCAAACTTGCAGTAAGTTTTATAAATCCAGCGATGAGATCAAATCGGATAAGCTTGAGAAAGGAATACGCGACTCCATAGCAGGGATGGTTAGCAAAAGAGAAAAGAAAGCAATGACCGGAGAAGGAGACGGCTTTGGGAGTGATTATCTTGGACTACTTTTAAAAGCCCACCACAATGCCATCGGAAACGAGAGGATCTCGATGGATGAATTGGTTGACGAGTGCAAGACTTTTTACTTTGCTGGACAAGAAACCGCAACCGGTATGCTTTCTTGGACTGTGTTTCTTCTGGCACTTCATACAGATTGGCAGGAGGAAGCAAGGAAGGAAGTCTTACAATTGTTTGGCAAACAAACTCCAAATCCTGACGGCATTGCCAAGCTTAAAACAGTAAGAAAGTCAAACAGTTAATTGCTAACTTATCAAAAAAGTAGAGCAGAAATATTGTTCTCGATTAATTTTTAGGAAATTTTAACGAAAAGTCTGCGGTACTATTTACTTTAACAAAAAACCACATTTTTACACTAAAAAATCAAACCTGGTACTATTCACTTTACCCTTCATTTTGTCCTTATCGGTGAAACGCAAAGTTTTCAAGTTTTTTTCTTTAGTTTTCTTAATTTTTATCTTCATTTTGATGATTGCAGATGGGTATGATCGTCAATGAGTCTTTAAGGTTATATCCTCCTGTCATTCACCTCGTACGGGAAACGGAAAAGGAAGTTAGACTGGGACAGCTCAATGTTCCCGCTAATGTTCAATTGCGGGTGCCAAATCTAGCATTTCACCATGAGCCTGAATTCTGGGGACAAGACGCGCAACTTTTCAAACCAGAGAGATTCTCAGAAGGTGTCGCTAAGGCTACTAACAATAACATGGTCGCATTCATACCCTTTGGAATGGGACCTCGAACTTGTGTGGGCATGAACTTCGCAATCATCGAAGCAAAGATTGCTCTGTCTATGATTCTACAACGCTACTCCTTCACTCTTTCCCCGGGCTATGTGCACTCACCCATAAACAGCCTAACCGTTAGCCCACAGCATGGAGTTCAAGTTATACTACACTCACTTTGATCTTGTAATATTGTGTGTTTTAGAATTTAGATTGCGCAAAGACGGAAGAATAAACATGTGAAATTCCAAAATTCAATATGCTTAATTTCAAGCTCAGTATTAATACTTAAGACTAGTTGTAATTGTTATGTATTCCAATCTGAAAATAATTTGAAGCCCAGTTTCAATACTCAAGACCATCTTATTTTCTGTATTTTATCTTTTCTGTATTAAGAGCGGTAAGGTTTATATCGGAAAATTAGAAAAATAACCAAATTTTGGAGCTAAATAGAATTATAATTACCATTTTAAATTATTGACAATTATAACAAAAAATTGATATGAAAAGTACTAATATACCCGAAATAAATTATGGTAACAGTTGAGAATCAAATTGATGACTAGAGAGGTCCTAGGGGCAATGTTCTACAACATCTTAGCTCCTCTAGCTTTTAGATTCAGGGCTGCAGGGTGGGGGTTGTGGGTACTATGGATGGGGAGAATCATGGCTGAGAAATAGAGAGAAGAGCAGCTGGGTTAGGGTTGTTGGGTTTTCTGCAATTATTCTTCTCCTTTGCAATGAGTGAGTGCTTTTTTTTCTTGATGATGAGAAGTCCAACTTAATTAATCAGTTTTCTGCCGCTGGTCTTGGGTGCCCAGATCAGCTAATGGTGCGGCGCATGAAATTGCGTCGGTTGGTTTTTCGGAGATGAGTGATGTTGTTTGGGTCGATCGGCCCCCATCTTCGTTGGTCTTTGTTTTGAATAATGATGGTCTGCCATGTCCACATTAAGTTGGGTGTGGTGGTGTTTGGGGTGACACTTCTACTTGGTGGAGGGGTCTTTGTGGCCTAACCCTTTTCACTACTTGTATGTTCTCTTGGTGTTTGCCTCTCTGTAGGCTTCTAGTAATGCTTTTCGTTGGCGTTCAAAAAAAATAAAAAATAAAAAAATAATCAGTTTTCTGCATTTTTTTTTGTCAAACGATAGATTTTGTTAGATTGGATGTTAAATTAGCTATTGACGGGATTTGAACCCATGTCCCATGCCCCATGCAAAGACTCAACATATTTCCACTACTGTGGTTAAGGGCCACTTGCTTTGCATATTTCTATTTCGTTTCACCTACTTTTGGATCATATATTATACATAATCTCACGTACATATGTCCAAACAATGGAATTTGCAATTGATGGAATTTTAATTGAAGTGAATTTAAATTCTGTCAATTTACTTCATCCAAACATATTGAATTTTCTTTTGTTTAATTTTCACGGGTGACTTTTAATTTTGTTTTTGGTTTTTTGTTTATTTAGAAAACCTCATTTTAAGAGTTACTTCATATTAACTATTGGTCATAATTATTATAAACTTAAAAATGTGATCATAATTTAATAGAAGGTCCAAAATTTGGTTATTTTTCTAAATTTCCCATTTAAATCCCTGAGTCAGGACTAAGTATAATTTTCCTTTTCTTGCTTTAATAAAAATCTCCTCATACCGCTGATATTTCTTCAGAAAAAAGGAGGAAAATGATTTGTACATGAATAATAAATGTAACTTACCTAACTAAAAATTGCTTAGTAGTTGACTTTAAAAAACAAAAAATTGAATCTAAGAAGGATACCAACCGGGACCTAAGAAAGCCCGCATTGTTTCACCAATAATAACAAAAGAAAGCCGTGTCCTTCCAAAATTCTGCTCATATCTCACAATCACAATATCACATCACATGTTGCTTCTCGTGTAGCATTCTTTGATGGAAGAAAGATGAGCATGGTGATAGGGAGATGTGTAGTCAGCAATCTGTTAAGTGGTATGGATCGAGAAGATGATAATTGACTAAAATGATTAGAAATCAAATTTCAATTATTGAACAGTTTAAAATAAAAATCGTACACGCCAACTAAATATCATCAATTATAACAATCAAATATCAACAAGATATCGCAAAACTGATCATTGTAACACTTGATATTTGATGATATCGTGTTTTGCCAATTTCCCAAGAATTCTTAGGAAGGAAAAGGTCCAGGTGGACTTGTATGGGAAAGAGATTGCTTATACGCATCACCACGGGGCGTTGGCCCCTTCAAAAAGTTATCGGTAGGAAAATGATAAACACGCTATTTTTCTCTTTCAACATGTTCATGTCTAATCATATCTGTTATTTCGATTTGATTAAAAAGGTGAAAATCAACCGTCTTCTCACCATTCACGTAGGTTGGGCAAAGAAAGGAAAAAATTCAGGACCAAATGGCATTACAAGAGCAAGAAGAATAAGCAAGTTATCATTTGCACATTCGAAACAATAATTTCTCTGGCCACCTTCTACTAAAAAACAACTGGTTTACAACATAAAACTTCGTTACCAACTAAAATCCAGTTGAAAAAATTGACGACGGATACAAAATAAGGAATCGAAAGCTTTGTGGAGGCATCAACAAACAAAAGAAAAACCTTCATCTGTTGCCATTGGAAAATTGATCAATTTTGATGAAATTTTTTATCTGTGTATTCAATAACATGAAGTCAGTAGAAGTTTTTCCTTCATGCGAGATACAAGCTTAAACTTTTCCTCGGCTTCAACTTGCTGGCGTATGTCACTTCTTGATGCCCGGTCTGGGTGAAATTTCAGCAATGCCCGTTTATACGCTGCGTGCACCTGAAATTTCCATTTCCATTTCCATTAGTTATTGTTGCATCAAATTAGAAACCCATCAAACCATAAACTACAAAAGATCCTAAACCATCTTCAGTAACTTATTTTAACTTACCTCATTGGGCAAAGGACGGAAACCAGCGCCCACTTGTATTCCTAAGCCGCGAAGCAAAGAAGCCATATCTATGCATGTCAATTCCAATCTTTTAAGCTCCTTCCTTACTTCAGCACGAAGTTGGTCTTTCAAATTTATATTTTCTTCATCCTGTATATGACACAATTAACAAGTCAGTGATATACAATCAATTGTACTTGATCTTAAAACCAGACAGAGTTTCCTTTAAACTTGAAAGGGGAGTCGAAAGACGAAGAGAAGAAACATGCGGAGTAAAAAATAAAATGTGATAAATATTCAATATTCGAAATCCGGACCTTCTTTTGCGACTCTCTTACTTCTTCCACACGTTGCTTTTGCCTTCTCTGCATATCCAAAAAACGCATGTTTTCCGCCTTTCTCCTCTTGCGTAATCTTTGTGCTTCTTCTGCCTGGCAAAAATTAAAGTATACCTAATTTCATGTCAAGTGGCCATCTATAAGCTACAGAACACCTTTCAAGTTCAATATCTACTGACACCAAGTTACTGAAATGCACAAAAGACTCGAAGTTTCAGAGTGTATGGACTAGAAATAAAGATATATGAATTTCAGAAAGAAAGGGTATAAACAAATAAAAGGGAGGGCACCAAACTGAGATTAATGAACATGTAGAAATATACTGCATTATGGCAGATATATAATTTTTTTACCAGAACTTCTCAAAAACCCCTGTAACAAATCATACTATGATCTACAATAAATACAAAATAAAAGAAAAATAGCACAAAAGCCAGGTGGTGAAGAAGGGATAATGATGACTCTTGTTGTGTAGCCTATAGTCCCAATATGCCTCCCGTAGACCACAATAAACAAATAAATAATGGATATAGCATTTAGTTTGTTAAAAATGTAAAACAAAAAAAGGTAATGTAGGTATGTTCAGAACCTGAATTTGTAAGACTCGCTGCCTGGATGCCATTTCTTCTTCTATTGCTCGCTTGTATTCAGTAGTCTCCTTGTGCTTTTCTCGATCAATGATTATATCACTTTCAACAATGGCTATATCTCTTCGAACTGGACTCACATAGCCATCTTCAGCAGGTAACTGATCCCTCAGATCACATAATTCTTTCTCTCTTGCTGAATGAAATCCCCCCTGATTACTACTTGTTTCATGACATGAGGTGTTGCCCAAAGCCACTTCCTCAAAGGTTGCACTCGCTTTTTCCTGGGAGAAAGTTTTTTCATGAACAGCGCCAAGTTTGTCTTCAGGAGGAGCAAACCCACTTTCCATCTGTGTTTCGTCAAATGGTTGACCAGAAACTGCTTTGTCTTTTTCTTCGGAACTAGATGGATCATCATGAAACTCATCATCCTTACACCTTAGTTCAACTCTATCACGGTTACTAGGCCCTTCACCAGAATGTTGATTCTTGCAGAAATATTCGTCCTTTTTCAAAACGGTAGCTTTTCTTTGATCGTTGTTAGTTTCATCCCTGAAATTTTGCCCATTATCCATAAAACAAGTCCCTGGATGTTTAGACTGTCTACCGCCTAGTTCTGACCACAGGGGATGCTCTTCAGGACTTTGTTCTCCTTCATTCCACAAACCAGCCATGCCATTAGTTTGGAAACTCTGCCACTCATAAATAAGAGGATCTTCTTTAGTGACGTTCTGATTGGATTCAACAAAAGAACCATCCATTTGGGGATCCAAAGAACTGTCCTCAGTGTGGCCATCACGAGTACCTGTAAAGTCTGGAAGGTTTTCCTTTTCATAATTTCCATTTTTAGAACTTGAACAAACAGGGACATCTCCATGTGCTGTCCTATTTGCTACTTCAGCATTAGCATGGGTATCACTATGAGATCCAGAACCACTTACTTGACCTTCTGAACCAGACTGGCCATTATGAACAACATGTTTTCTCTTCTGGGAAACTTTTTCCCAATATTGGTGAAGCTTCCCATAAGAACCTTCTATTAGCTCGCAATCAGAATAATCACTATCAGATGAACAACTCTCAGACTCAAAACCGAAACCATAACAATTCCTGCTAGGAGCTTCACCAGAGTGGGTTTGCTTGCACTTTGACCCTTTTACCGTATAACCCTTTTCCCGGACACCCTGACAGTCACCACCATCTGAGGTTACAGAATTCTTGCTAGAAGCAGGAAAAGAACATTTGCTTGAGGTCGCATCACTATCGAGGTCCCCAACATCCTCAACGGTGATTACAGGACTTGCACAATTATCTTCATCATTATCACCATCGTCATCGTCATCTATATTTATGAAACTACTTGACTTAAATTTTCTATCTTTTGTCAATGTACTGGAACCTCGTGACTTCGCCTGTAAAGACTCGAGATAATCGATGTCGATGACATCTTCACACTCGAGATCAATGAACACAAATTTATCAGCGTCCCTTTTATTCCTGCAACTTTCTACAGTTTTCTTCCCAGAACAACTTCTGAGTTCAGAAAATTCTCTTGATGGCCCTCTCCTTCTCATCTACTTCTGCATCAAATGAATGCATACATGAGCAAAAAATAACAGAGAGTTGAGTTGTCATCACAGATATATATCAGCTTATACATGTCTGTAACAGAACTTGAACTGTAAAAGCATAACCCGAGTAGACGTTCGCATGTCAATATTACTTTAGAGTATCTAGATATCATCATTGGCATACCCTACACCTTATTTAGTTGGAAAACAAAAATTAGCTAAAGACAAACAACATACAACCAGCCTCCGATGACCACTTTGCCATTACCAATTCTCATGAAACAAACTTCTTCTAGTGTGAGTTCGTGTTTGTGCCCATAATTATAACGGAATCCGGTCACAAAAACATAGAATTCATCTTTAAACCCCACACATGCTAAACTCGTGGTTTCTAAATACACAAATCCTGCACCTAAAAACCTGTTCGTTTTCAGTCAAACTCAATGAATTCTCGTAAAACCCAATCAAAAAAACAACAGCAATATCAAATTCCAGCAAATACGTGAACTAAAGAAATCAAATTTCAACAATTTAACGACAGACGAAGAGAATTGCATACCGATTGAACCCTAACTTGAATTAAAAACACTCGGATGCCAATCGAATAAAACCCATCAGCAGAAATCGATCAATCCACCAGTAAACGCAACCAAAACAGATGAATTGAAGTAATAATCATAGAGAAATGAAAATTTCAGAAATACGCAGAAGATCAAACCTTAGTTACCTTACCTTTCAAGGAAAAGAAAAGGGGGAAACCCTAGCTCTTCGTAGACGAAGACGACGACAGCAGGCAACGAAGTGAAGAGAGAGAGCTTCCAGAGGAAGATTTTCAAGGAGGATTGCCGATGTCAAATATTTGGAGAGGGTTTTGAAAATTGAAACCAAAAATGTTTTGGCACGAAAAGGACGAGCGAAAACCAATTCACCAAAAGTCGAAAACGGCGAAAACGGCGAAAAAAAAAAATTTAAAAAAAAACTAGATAATAAATAAATTAAAACGTTTTGTTAAGTTACACCAACCGTGAGGTATGGAGCGTCACAGACGAACCGCCACCACAATTTATAGCTCACGGGTCGTAGTTTCCGGGGGTTTGTTGTTTTGCTGCGGCGTGGATGCGCGGTTTCGTGGTTTGTCTTTTGTGATATTTAAAGGCTTAGATTTCATAAATAAAATTTAAAAAATGAAGATCCGACCCTTAGATTAGGTAACCCAATCGAGACCATATTAGAAGTTGTAACCCAATTTAGATCATATTAGAATTTGTAAAAGTGTGAAGATCTACAAGTTGCAGTTTATGTGGCGATTGACTAATATGATATAGAATGTCAACGTGTCAGTATTTTAAATTAATAATGTCATTTCATGTGAGAATTTTGAACATATTGTTTGTTATTTAATCAAGTGAGCAGTATTTATATGAATTTTTTCTAAATAAAAACTAATAGGTTGAAGAAAATAATGAAACAAAATTATTTTTTGTTTTTTTTTTCTTCAAGAAACTTGATTAATTCTTTCAGTAGAGTAATGATAAAGTAAATATGCACTTGATACTGATATATATTTGACTATTAAAATATGATACATAGAGTGCTTATCACTCTCAACATGGCCCAATAAATTTGAGTTCTTAAAGAACCTATTACGACAATATTGGGCCTATAAGTTACAACACTTTGGAGATGGGCCTATTTGCAATTTTTTTTTTCTTTTCAAAGAGGCCTATCTGCAAATGAATATTATTATATTTTTGTATTTCCAACTGCAAATTCATAGATCAACAGCGCTTTCATGAACCATATTTGATTGCTCAATCACAAGTTAATTTTTCTTTGTTTTCAATCGATATTAGAGGAGGCGTGATTTGAAACCAACACTTTAATTAGTCGCAAAGAAAACTATTCTTAATTACATAAGCTACAAATATTTTTCTTCTATCACAACTTAATTACGGATAGTAACAATTCAACATTTAATCAATATTATCTTTGCTTGAGTTTGAATTTACAATCCTCCAAACACTAAAAAGGAAGAGGCTTATTTCCAAAAAATAGAAACTATTAAATCTCTAATATTATAAAAGACGCCATGTTTTCTGGGCAAATGAAGACGGAGAAGATGAACAAGACGAGGAAGGTAAAAAAGCCGAGAGAAAATGAGGGGGAGGTGATTTATAGATGGTGAAATCGTTGCCACATTACCTTAGATAGAAAGTGTACTCAAGTCTACAAAGCACATGGATGGACGCATATATATAACATAAACTTTGCCGAAGTAATTTTTTTAGGGTAAAAAAGATTTCATTCATCAATATCAATGGAAAACATATTATCATCGGCATGTGAAAGAGAAGGCATCTGAAAAATTCTTAACCGAGTAAAGCCCAATGAGAAAAATCAGCTAAGAAAAAAGAGGTCATACATGCAAATTATGGTGTACCCGTTTCAACCGAGAAGGATAAAACCCCGAAAATGTAAACTCTACCGAGCTAAGCGATGTGCCATGCTATTCGCATCCCTCGGCACATAAACCTTCTAAAATTCAGCAAGTTTTTCTGGCACCAATCAAGGCAACAACACCAGAGGAGAAAGTAGTGGAATGGGATCTTTGCTCTGAAAGAACGAATTTAACGAAGAAGAATGCGAACTGCTCGCGGAGTTTTGCGTACCACCGCAACTAGAAAAGGCGGCGTTATTAGGGTTCAGCTGAAGAGGACACGGAGCTCGTTGTTGCAGCCGGCTCAAATGCCTTCGGAACACATTGTTGTCAACTTTGTGAGCACAAGCTTGGAAGCCTGGAAACTCTGCACCAGCAGTGTCCTCCATTGTGTTTTCTTGCCTCTATTCCTAAGTCATTAATTTGGATGTCTATATAAAACTTTGAGGGAGATCTTAAGCACTGTTTAATATAGTTTATATAGGAATCATAAATGCCGCACCTTATAAGGTTATCATAAACCAGCCATGGAGGACTTTTTTTTATGTTCAACAATTTCCATCCATAACATGTAAATTCAAAGTCTCTTGTAATATAGCGGAGATTAAGTGCCACTAGATCACACGGTCATTGATAATCATGTGGGACTTTGAAAGACTGATAAGATGTTGAAGAATATAAAGAATTTCATGTTAGAAACTTGACAAAATAAATTATGATAACAAATGGTCACTACTTATTGTACTAATGTATTTTGTGATAGAAATTTCACACATGTGCTAGTAGGTGTTTAAGCGCAAGTTTGGACCAATGATGTTGTTCATTAGTAGTCGGTCATTGATATGTCTCCTTGAAATCTCCAATATTGTATCCGAGTGGTCTGATTGATTGGGCACAAATGGGTCTTTATCTAGTATGTTGTATTCGATATATTGGGTTTGAATGAAACTCTTCACTAACTGATGAACAACTGAAAAATATTAGTGTTAATTAGTAGTGAGTCACTCGTCGGTCTCTTTAAACATAAAAAAAGCTAGGTGTGTCATTTGGCAGACATTGATTGGTCCATCTAATTACCAATGAGGGCCCCAAAATTGGGTTGCTAAATATTGCTAGACAATGGGACATCATGTGCAGTTGGTGCATAATTATTAGCACCAAGGTTGCATTGTTGAATGGATGCACGCAATAAAATATGAAATGGTCAGCTGAAACCAAGGCATTCATGTGAGGGGAGGTTTTGCTTGGTTGCTTTGGTTCTACGAAAACTTGGAATTTGCCCAAATCATCCAATGCCCACTTTCTGTCATGTGAGGAGGAATAACTGCACAGCCCATAGTTTTCAGGGACAGAAATTTCAGAGCACATGATACTTGTAGTGAATTTTAAAACATATTGGGTCATGTAATCTGGGTTTTTTTTTTTTAATTTTAATTTAACCAAAAATAAATATAATATCTCAAGGTTTGCAGAAGAATTTCACCATCGATTTGTGGTTCAAACAATCACTGGGAAATTCATATTTTATCTAGATTTTTATGGTCGTAATTATACAATGATTGTCATGCCAACCTAGTTGATCAAATTAACCATAGGGTAATTTGATTTTTCTTTTATATAAACTACGAAAAGAGTAATTTAAACTCCGTGCGTAAGTAGATCATATCCCTAATGCAAATCCTGATATTTTTTTAAGGGAAGATAACAAATTGCAGAACACAGTCGACATGTTAGGGGAGTTGACTGTTGACTGATCCGAGCACAAGACAGAAGAAGCAGTAGGGCATCTGTTTCTTTGTATTTTGGTGTTTCTTTGTCTTGCAATATGCATGTATATATGTAAAATATATCACAGTTAAAAAAAATACAAAGACAAAAGGAAATGGAGGGGAGTGGTAATTGAATATGTGTTGGACTTCAAGAAACAGAGAAGCACATTGGTGAATACAAAAGGGAGAACCCATAGCATGGAAAGGAAATGCAAAATAATTGCAGTGGGTGCTGCAGAATGAAGCATCGCACTTAATCCTTGTATGATTTGTTCTCGCTTCCGTATTGTGCGCATACTTTGGAAAGCAAGTGAATTTACTTTCCCATGATCCCAAATTCATTAAAATCATATCCCAAACATGATTTTATTAAGAGCTTGTGGGTAGAACTTGCTCTACTCAACGCTGTTGTTAGCTCACTCTATTGACACTGGACAATGGTGATCATTTTCAATGACTCGATAATATGTTAAGAGTTTGTGGGTAGAATTTCCTACTAAAACTAATATATCTTAAACCATTTACTATTTCTCCAATGTGAGTAAATTGGGTTCTAAAATAAAATCCATAATTTCTAGTATTGTCTTCTTTTCACACTATATATTATATGACCAAAATCAATCAAATAAATACGCAGTACCATAAAGACCAAGAACAAGAGGCAGCTTGGTTTAAGGAACCCTCAAATATGGTAGCAAACATCTTGATTGAGGATAGTTCTATTAAATGATTACATTTTTTTCTACTCTGCGTTGGCCCTTTTTTCCTTGAGTCCAGTTTGAAAGTTCCAACAAGGTTTTTTTTTTTTTTTTTTTTTTTCAAGGGTCCACTCTTTTAACATTTTATCCTATTGTACGATTTATCGATAGTATCGTACTTTTCATATAAAAAAAAACGCAGCACCTTAAAGATCAAGAATTAGATTGACAATGACAATCAAAATCAGTCAACAAAAACAAATTAGCAATAATTAAACACAACTATATACATAATTTCTTAATAAAATACCAATTATCTTACTACTTTTGCGTACTAATCCATCTTTTTTTGGTCAAAAGATTACTTATCCCATCTGGGTTTCTCCTTTGATCAGAAAAGCTAAGTGGCTGTGCGCTGCATGATGTTTGCACACCAGCCAATAATGTTGGTGGCAAACACAAAGACAATGAGCAAGATTATAGAAATTGACTAGAAAGTAGCCTACAAATTTTCAAAAGATGGCGCATTTCCTCCTGCCTTTTGTTTCCTTTTTCCATATATTTGTTGGGCTTTTTTGGGGGGGTGCTTTTTGTGCTTTCAAATCACACTCTTCCTCCTTCCTCAGCTCAGCATTTGGTCAAAAGGGAATGTTCAAAAGATTGATTTGGATTGGACTACAAGGATTCCAAGTTCCAACCACAATTGGGTCCAACCAATACCAATTCGATGAAAACGTGAAGAAAGTTCATAGAATATACATCTTTTTCTTTCAATTCGACCCTTAATTTTGGACTTGTCTGCAAAGTTTTACCAACAAAGATTCAAATCCACCAATGTGAATAAGTGCCCGTCTCCATCTGATGATGATTGAATGCATAAACCAAGTTGGAAAACTCCTGTCCAATTGGGAATTGGGAGGTCAATGTTTGGCACCCTCGACACCAAACTTTGTCGCAATCATCCCAAGCAGAGAAAATGTATTGAATTATGACAGCGTATCCGTCTTTTTGCACCAAAATTCAAAATTCTCTCTTAATTGATAAAAGTTATTTAGACTAGCGATTGTGTAAAAAACCCAATAAAATGGAGGTTGATGGTAAATATAAAAGCTACCGTAGCATTGAATAGAGAAATATTAGGTACAAAGCTTAAAACACTAAAACTGACTTTCTCTGGCATTACACAAATCAGATTATCCTTCTTTGCTTTCATGATCCAACGTAAGGTTGGATCACAACAACAGATGAAGGCTAAAAGCAGAAGCTGACGAGAGGAGATATTTACAAGCACTTCACACTTGTACGGCTTTTCCTTCAATAATGGCTGCTTTTGTTTTCCTAAACGTAAGTCAATAATTAAACCACTAAAATGGTTAATCTGGTGAAGTTTTCGACTAAGACGGGTTCTTATGTACAAGACTTGACCGATGTCTCAAGAATACGACCGGATCAGCTTGAAGTTGACGAAAGATCTGGACTTGAAGAGACCACCAAAGAGGAACCTTGTTGGAGATTCCTCAGAACCAGGTTTTGTGTCCTCAGGGTTCCCTTTTACTTTGAGTATCGTCTGCCCGATTACTTGCCGGATGGACTCTATGGTCTTGGAGTCAACCGGATAGCCTGATGCATCGCGAACATAGAATGTATTCACCGCTTTGCCTGCTTTCGTTGCAACTTCTGCTCTTGTTACAGTGAGGCTGTTCTCTCGAAAGATCCGAGTGACATCAGACAACAGCCCTACTCTGTCAGTAGTGCAGAGTTCTAGCTTCAAGCCCTGAACAAGGAAGAAACAAAGATTAGTTGTCCATAAATCAACGGAGTCTCTCTGAAAATGAATTTAAAAAAACAACACTCTTAACCTAACGACAGATTCATGAAAGAATCAGAGTGCAATGGAACATAATGAGACACAAGGGTCGACATCCATGGATTTAAAATTACAATTTGACTCGAAATTATACGAGTACAATGACTAGGTTACAACATAAGAAAATCAAATTTTATATCACTCCTTGTCATGAATTGCCAATTGGAGATATTAAAAACCTCAAATGTGTACTTTCCAGCCAAAAAAACAAGGAGACAAGCAAAAACTTTGAAATAAAATAGCCCAACTAACCTCAGATACTCTTCTCTCAATAGCCGCCTCGAGGCATTGTATCACTCTTTGTCTCTCTGCATCTGATTTCACAGGAGATCCATCTACATGTCTGATATAGTATTCCTACGACCGAAACCAAAAACAGTAATTAGGCAAGTTAATTAAGGCTGGTCTCACCGCACGTCCCAAAAACACGATCATATTCAAGTTGAAAAAGCGAAAATCGCAAACCTGATAAGCTTCCGGACCCTCAGCGTCAATATTAGCATGAAAAACCACATACTGCATGTCTGTCAAAGTGCAAACCGTGTCGAAGAGAAGCTTTGGCCTGTCTTTGCTCCGAATAGTGACCACCGAGTAGTATTTGTCATGCCAATTAACAACGCTCACATCCGGCCTTTGCTTGTCATCCAAGACACCGTCATCAACTCGTTCGTAATCCCTATCTGCAAACATCATTTGGTGAAGCCTCCTGTCAGTGTGCGTAACAGCGTGAGAGACAACAGTCCTAGCTCCTCTGGCTTTGTTGCTGCCCTTTAGCACATTGCAGAGTAATTCCTTAATCCTAGCTAACCTCTGAGGGTCGTTAATTGCCAACCCCGTCTCCTCATCAGTAACATGCATCACCGATGCAGCCCTTGTGTTGTGCGTCCAGACTTCGGCACTCACTACATTGCATTTGTGATTGGTGAGGACAGCACTCACTTCGGAGAGTAATCCCGGTCTGTCACTTCCAGTTAGCTCAATTACAGTGCTATCCATTGATTGTTTCACACCGACAGATCTCATTGAAGATGCAAAGCATGCCTCTGGACCAAGAGACTGAAAATCAAGTGAGAAATTAGTATCATTTCACATCAATCGCCGCAGAAACGGCAAAAACAAATGTCAAACACAAATTACCTTTTGAATATAATCCAAAACTTCTTCATCTGTAACCTTGTTTCCATCGTGGTCAGTGACATTAAAAACTGATTACACAACAAATCACAGAATCAATTTCTACCTCGAACAAAAAAGGACACACTTTTTACAGTGATGACAGGATTGTAAGAGCATTTTTACCATCCATGAACCAGCCGCCATCCGAAGATATGTAGGCTTTCGTCACGATAAGGTTAAGATCAGTAAGTACTTGTACAACTTCCAAAAGGATTCCATATTTGTTTGCACTGTCCACCTGCGTCCGAAGTAACAGATTAAGCACCAAAACTTCCATAACAATAAGGACACCAAAAAAGACGCATAACAAGATAAGAAATCAAACAGAAGGCAGACGTACCCTTATCACCGTCGCATTCTTGCAGGCTTCGTTGTCGATTACAACCCTGAGAAAAAACAACATCGAACGAAGAGGCGTAAATCTCAAGAAGAGATAGGGTAAATATTTGAGGAACTTGAGGTGTGATTTTTGCTTATACCTTGGTGGGTTCATTCGCCGGATGAGTTTCTCGTACTCGTCATCGTCATCCATGTCGTGTGAAAAGCTCATGTTAACTTCTGCAGAAAGCCACCCAAAAATATGAAAAATAAAATTAGACAAAAAGGTTGGAGGGAATAAAAAAGAACCAATTGGAGAGACGAACAGAACCATTGTAACCAATCGGAAAAAAAGAAAAAGAAAATTACTTGTAAACCCAAAAAATATAAGAGAAATTTAAAAATAAAAAAAATAAAAAACATGATTTTCCGGTCCTCCAATTGGGAGTGCAGAGAAAATATAATCACGGGGAAGGAGGCAGACAACAGAAATCAAAGAACAGAACACGCGAGAACCGAAACGTTAAAAACAGCACATACCCATTTCGGTTTGCTAAGGATTGGTGATCTCCAACACCAAAAAGCTTGTTCCTTTTTTCTCGGCTGTCTCAAAACAAAGGAAGAACAAAGGCTAGAGAAAGAAAGAGAGAGAGGAGGAGAGTGAGAGAGAAGTGGAGGGTGTATGTGTGTATATATACAGAAAGAAGATCTTAGAATCTTAGGCTTTCCTGTTCTTTATCTCTCTCACAAAGGAAACAAATAAACTATAATAACTCCCTACCTTAAAAAAAAAAATAATAATAATAATAATTCAGAATTTAAAAACCAACCCATTAAAACACTCTCCGAAATCAGACACCCCCCGACGCACTACTCCAAAAACCTGCAAGTCCAAAAAGTACCACTCAACACCCTCACACAGCTTTCCCTCTCTCTTTCTCTCTGTAGCTTTCTGAATTCACTTTCTCTCTCTAAAAATGGGGGACTTAAAAAGAAAGTTTCCGAATGCAGAGTTGGGGAGGTGGGTGGGTTTGTGGGGGGAGGGGAGGGGCGGCTCGCTGTCTGGGGCTCTGAATCTTTGAATCTTATGAACTACCGCACCCGCGCACTTTAGCAACGACCTCCCACTTTGCGCGGCTGGTGACGTGTCACCGCGCTAAAATGCGCAGTGGGTTGATTTGGGAAGTCGAGGTCCGGTAAACGGTATAAGGGTGAAAAACGATCATGGACTCCAACTCCGACGTTTGTGGAGTGGACCAATTGAACCAATGGGGTTGCAGTCAACGATGAACCACGGTCCGGTTTTCGACTTTGTCTAACGGTTTGTCCCTATCGCCTCAAAACGCAGCGTTTGGGTCTTTTTTTTTTTGCCAAGTTTTTATAACCTACTTTTTAATTAATGCCCACTAATAAATGTTATTTATTTATTTTTTCAACAATTAATGTTATTTATTTGACATTTTAATTCTTGCTTAGTGAAACGGTTAATGATCCGGGAATCTGAATCTGAATCTTTTTTATTTTTATTTGTTTTACTTTTCTGATTGGAAACTAATTATTTCTTCACTTGGCTCTTGGGGTTGGTCATGGGACAAAATCTTCACCCAACTCTCATCGATGTTTGTGAATCTTAATTAATGTTTAAGGCTTATTAATTGGTTTGACTCTTGAAGTTATCATTTAATCTCATTTTACTTATTTAAAGTTAATTTTGTCTTTTTAAATGATCATTTTTGTCGTGCTTAGTCTTAGTTTATTTTATTTTCGTTTATTATGTTAAACAAATATTGAATGAAAGGATAGTATGTGCATTTTATTTTTGACACAAACAGATATATCACATGCTTTGTGACGTGACACTTTTGTGAGAATTTTGGTTCTTCACCACATATTTACCAAGCTGTATGTGAATTATGGCGAGAAAAGTAGGAAAACAAATTAGAGTTAAGTGAAAAAGGAGAAAGGAATTAAGGCTTGCAAATCAAGCCCTTGAGCTCAAGCGGTAGCTAATCTTCTTGGCAACGATGACAATTCGTCGTAGACTTGAAGAAGAGTTGTATCATTGGATGTAACATTTATTTGACAAAACAGACGAAAATGACAGTTTTCAAATGACAAAGTGAAACAAAATCAGATTTAGAAGGTGAACGAGACTAAATTGCAATTTTCAATGGACAAATCAATAAATAAGCCTAATGTTTAGAGGAATTGATTAATATGAAAGTACATTGCACATATACGTCCTTGTATACGGCATGGAAATTCACATACATTGTACTTAAAAATACTCGGAGCAAGTTTAATTGCTCCATTTTTTTTTCGAATAAGCGATTTTACGTTTAACCTTTCATAACTAATATTTTTCTTATGTTTGAGCTTAGTTAAGTTGGCAAATGCAATATACTTCTTTCTATTTCCTCAAATTCGAATTATCCATCTTCTAATTTGACTGTTGTAAAGATATCATATTTACAACAGATGATGTTTTATTATAGTGGCAAAAAACAATTATGCTTATGCATCATAATGTGAGTTCAATCCTCATCGACTTCTTCACTCTTAAAAACTAATTATTTAACTCATTAACGCTATCGAGTATCGTTAATATAAAAAAAAAAAAATTACACAACTTGTCAGATAATGATACGAAGAAGGGTTATTATACAAAATGGTCCCTGAGATTTGCATGATCAATAGAAATGGTTACTGAAATTGAAAATCAATAGAAATGGTCTTTGAGATTGTCCACCATCCATGATTTTATTCCTTCTGTTAAAAACGATTTTGGGCAATTTTCAAAGCTTTGTAACTCAATCGTTTCTTAACCAAATTATACCCATAATATATCAAAATGAAGAAAGTGTAGAATAAGATTATATCTATTTGGAAGCCCAATGGTTGCCGGAGATTGCTGGAAAATAGCCTGAAAGGTGACTAGTCCGCAGGAAAACTGGAAAACTCGCTGGAAACTAGGTAAACTTTAAACATTCATAACTTCTTCAATACTCAACCAAATCAAGTGATTTAAAAACAAAAATAATACTTCTTGACGAGACGAAGAAAATGGTACCTTTTTCGAAGGCTAAATCACCGTGGTTTGGTTGAAAAACCACTCGAAAGTGGCTAACCATTTTCGAGTTAGCCACTTTAGAGCAATCTTCCGACAAAACCATGGCGAGTTAGCAGTAAAGAAAGATACCATTCTCTTCATCTCGTTGAGAAGTATGATTTTTGTTTTTGAATCACTTGATTTTGTTGAGTATTGAAGAAGTTATGAACGTTTAAAGTTTACCCAGTTTCCGGCGAGTTTTCCAGTTTTCCCGCGGACCACTCACGTTTCAGGCTATTTTCCTGCCATATTCAGCAATCATTGGGCTTCCAAATAGGTATAATCTTGTTCTATGCTTTTTTTATCTTCTTTTTGATATATTATGGGTCGAATTTGGTTAATAATCGATTGAGTTACGAAGCTTTGAAAATTGCCCAAAGAGTTTTTAACGGAATGACCAAAATCATGGACGGTGGACAATCTCAAGGACCATTTCTATTGATTTTCAATCTCATGGACCATTTATATTGATCATGCAAATTTTAGAGATCATTTTGTATAATAATCCTACAAAGAAATAAATGAAAATTGCGAGTCAGAAAACAAAAAGATCACTAGTACACTAGTGTCGATCCTTTTTATATGTTTTTTTTCGTATATCTCCTTCTTTATTTAATTTCCTTATGAAAGTTTGAAATCTTACTGTTTTCCTTCTATCATTTTTTTTTAAACATTGAACAATGAACCAATAACTGGTATGTCGTTTGTTTATCTTCGCTTTCTTGTAATAGTTCGTATTTGTACATCTATTCTATTACTAGGGAAATCAAATTTTTAGATCATTTTTGGTAAAGCACATCATGTAGTTTACAAAAAATAATCTAAAAATTTGTTATCTCTAACATCACTGTATGCAATATTCAACTGAAAGGCGGATAGTTGAGGCGGGATGTAGCCCAAGCGAAATTTGAGCCGAAGAGAAATAACCTAGGAGCATTAGCCAATCTAGCCCACATGAGTTATACCAACCCAACTAGAAGTGGTAAATCAACGAATTGAGTTGTTGATGTGTATCCATTAAAACCTACTTAGTTTGATTTCATCTTACATCATCATCATCGCTACAGATCTCACATCTTTATACTAATATTAAACTAAACGGATCTTAACGCGTATCTCTTAGCAACTCAATGGTAATTTGCCACCTTTAAATCCAACCCATTCAGCCTAAAATATAATAAATTATTCCCATTGCACGTGTAAATACATCAACTTTTCTCTTTACTTCCTCTTTCAGTCTTTCGCTCTCTCTCCTCCTCTCTTAATTAAACTTGTCTCGTCTCTTCTAACCCATAAAAATCCATGCCTGCCATTTAAAGTTTATTAACAAACACTCAAAAAACCCCCGAGATCAATCTTTTTATGTCGATCTCTTTTCTTACCTGTTTTTATGCCCAATTTTTTTCTAAAAAACGATATTAAATGTTTGTTCTTAGATTTTGGCTTCAAAGTTCAGGTCGCTCTATGTATAGCAACTGGAGCCGTCCTTGCTGATACTGTTTGGGTTTGGTTGCACGGCACATGCTATTAAACCAACTCCACAACATTGGCATGATCTTCATTATATAATGCCCACCTCAATATATAAACAGCATGGACTGCTTCACAAAATGTATTATATGAACTAATTTAAAAACTGTTGAACACATCAATTCTAATCGTGCATGAACATAATCAGAGATTCGTAATCAATCGTGTCACAAATCACTGAGATTTACGAGTGGTGCCCCATGCATTGTATTTGTTAATTAGGGGTTTTAATCAAATTAGTCAAGTTAATTTAGCAGCATTCGCTGGCCGGAGAAATGTAATAGCAATATTCTACTTTTTTTCTTCTTTTTTTTTTCGGGACAGACGGGGTTATCTATATATATAAAGTGAGAAGGATTAAAAGGTGAAACATTTAAAATACCAAAAATTGTCCTTCAAGAATTCTTAAAATTACAATTGAACCATAAGAATTTAAAGTAATTCACCACATTTTAATTTTGAATGAATTTTAAATTTAAAACTTTAATTAAAAAAAAACTCCCATGTTAGTGGGCGGTTTCATGATTTTGCTTCATTTTTTTTTTATGAATAATTTTTTAATAAAAATATAAAATAGTTATTTAAAAAAAAAATTAAAAGACATAATCTAATATAAAAAGGTCAATTGCCACACGCGTATGCGTGTGGCAAGAGGCTAGTGTAACAATTAAGCCGCCGAAATTCCATAATTAATATAACTCTTTAAATATGGGATAATGTTTTTGGTTGATATGAGCGTCCCACGTCCGCATCCCAATCCCACATGATTAGGCAAACTGCAAGCAAACCATATTTTAAACAACAAAAAATGTTTCATATAATAAAGTATTATATCTTAATCATATACTAAATATTGGTCAATATAAATACAATTCTCCTTTGGCTCTTTGCTTAACTAATAAATATATTTGGTGAGTCAAAAAATATTTGGTGCGCGCGCACATAAGCGTGTCTTCTGGTTCATGCCGGCCTCCTGCCCCTCCCATGTGGTATCATCTCTGCTGCTTCTTTAGGGTTATTTTTTATTTTTTATTTTTTCTGGTCAATTGCTACTTCTCTGGGGTTAGGGCATACATGGTAACACTCATTTTCCAGTCCCACAAAACATAGTCCAGTCCCATCCCATCTCATCATCCTCCATTTTCCCCTCCCACCAATTCCAGTCTGGCCAAAAAAACTTTATAGCAGTAAAAACATGTCTCGTTTGTTTTGTATGTGTTGGATGCAACTTACATGGTTCCATTTTGCAGGAATATGGCGCTAACTTAATTCGATATAATTATTTTGTCATTGAGGATGTGAAAAAAGTTGAGGTTTTACCATAAAACTAATTGGCAATATAGGAATCAACTTAACTATTTATAAGCACACACAAGATCTTCTACCCGATGTGAAATTAATACTCTCAGCACAATGGAATTTGGTGTCTTCCATTCTAGGGTAATGGAAAGATGGGATGGCCTGAGACTGAGAGGCTGAGGTGGTGAAGTGGTGCTACATCTATGCGACGGCCACTTGACTAATTGGCAATGGGTTCATGATTTTTACACAAGAGGCCAACTGGCCTAGGGCGCACCAGACCAGGAAACTTACTAGGAAGGGCATTAGCCATTGTCTGTTAAACTTAATATGTCCACCAATTTTTCCATTTGTGGACAATAATGGCAGACAAATGACTTATATGAAATAGAGACATTAAATAATAATGTTTTAAATTAATTGTACAACGATAATGCAAATAAATTTTAAAAAAAAACCCCTTAATAAGTTAAAACAATTAACGTTATCTTGACATCTTCATGTGGAGGCAATTTCTACGTAGCTAGTGAGCCTATATCGACACAGAGAAACCTAATTGAGACCAACCATTAAGTCTCGGACAATGTCTTTCTGCCATGCACTGTCCCCACTATGGCACTATGTGTCATTGTGTTGTAACCCATTCGGATGGGTAAACCACGTCCATGAATCGACCCCTATTCAACTGGTGTCCAAATCAGCCTTTTTTTTCCTTCTAGGAAGAGGAAGTGTATGGCATGTGCGGTTTCTAAGCCAAAAAGGGTACGTATCTTGGAAGAAGAGCAACTTGTTTTCCAAGTGCCCTAAATTATCAAGTAGATATTATGATAGTGTCGTATTAACCATACACATTGGAAATTTATCATATTCTTCCCTTGTCTGGTACTTTTAGTATTGAGGTCTTTGTTAAATTGAGAATCTTAATTTGGGACAATTCGAAGAATCATGGATCAGTTCTTTTACTAATGAGAATTTTGTTAAATCAAGAATCTAAGTCAACCCATGCTGATTCATTTGTACTCCAAACCGTTCTAAATTTCAGATAAAATCAAGACAAAATCAGAAGAATCGTGAAAAATAGAGTTCGACTTGGACAAAAACCATACAATACTAGGTTCATAATTAGCATGAACCAGGTTAGTGAACGGCTAAATTTACGATCAAGATACAAAGACGAGAAATATACTATAGTTCTGACTCAGATTGAAATTCCACTACCTTCACATAATAATTTTCCTTTTGTCATATCAAGTTAGATCTCTAAGTTGATACTATGCGATAATATTAATTCCCTCCATAATCCATACGATAATTGCTTTTTAGACATGCACCAACAAGTTTAGCACAATCATTACACATCCGGGCCAGCAACAATAATTTTATATAACAATTGCTTGTCTTTGAATCAAATCCAAGTGAATAAAACTCCCATTTTATTCATTTTTATATTTTATTAGCATCTCCAAATCCTTATCATCATGGTTCACCAACACAACGCTCCACCCGCCGTTAACGACTAACCACCATTCTAACTGTCTCCAATCTCACGAAAATATCCAATCATCAAAACCGTAACCCACGGCTCAGTTACAGCTAATAGGCTAAGCCTACAGGTATTGGTCAACGGTCAAACGACCTTACTATACATAACACCGACCACTTTTGTCAAATGAAAACACCTTTTTGGGGGGTCGTACAAAAAGCACGTGACAAGAGGCAGACCAGCAAGCAGGTTTACATATGGAGCTGGCATGGCAGTCATGCACGAAACACGTGCATGTCATTATCCTTCGGTTTTTGACCTTTTTAATTAGTTAATTAGTATTTTTTCCTTTTAGAAATTAGTAAATGGCTTTTCGTGAGCACGAAGCTTACCTTTGCCACCTCAAGTCCACGTCAGAAAAGCCAGGAAAAATGGAAGGGGTCCGAATCCGATTCCTGAACATCTGGTAACCCGGTCTGTTTTATCCTGTTATCTCCTTTTTGGTTCGGGTCACCGGGGTTTAGGTAAACTGTGGTTCTGTGGGCTACTCAGCTGGGTTTGGAGTTGGGAGTTGTGACCCCTTTTTAAGGAACGGGTGTCTTTGCTAATTTCTATAGTTTATGGAGAAATGTTAAGTAATTTTTTAAAAGTGAGACTCTTTATAAATTTTTTACATCTTATGTTTCAGTCATAATATAAGGTTGCAGAGAGTTCATGAAGAATTCAATATTGAGAGAATCTCCTTAGCATTCATATGGTTTATATAGCGGACAAAAGTTAAAAAATGGGTGGTTGATACTCTTAAAAATGAAATATTTAGAGGTTTGCTTGACCCCTTTTGTACTAAGTAGAGAGTGCGTGACTTCGCCTGCAAACATACCTTGTTATAGAATTTAATACTATTTTCTTTTAAAAAAAATTAATCTAATACTTATTATTTGTAAAAACACGAAAATGCAAAACATATTTAGTAACGCATGATAATGTTTTCAATGTAGATCAATCTTATTGTTTAGAAATTATTTTCATCATAATTAATATATAAAAAGTATTACTAATCGAAATGGGGTTTTGGTAAACAATCAACATGAAATAAAATAAATTATGATAGTTTTCCAACTTAAGTTCATGCATACATATATATTTTATTGTTCTAAGGAATCACATTTTGTACTTGAGAATCAGATGGAGTAGGCAGTTGCTACGGCTCTGCCGCCGATGTATATAAGATTTGGTGTTTGTTAAATTGTGATTGACAATACTCTTGCTAGTTCCACAGTGGAAAACCAGACGTCCTAAAGACACAGGGCTACCTCTCTAGACTGTACACTTTTCGAGCGTGGAACGCCTCTTACATAATCTATGAACGTGTGTGGTTCACGTCCACCGTGTGAACTCCACCGTGGTACCCTACAGCCAGAGGGCCATAGAACGACAAGGCCCCCCCCCCCCCCCACCACGATCCCTGAGGCCGAGGCCCAATGCTGATTGATAGAACCTCCCTCCTACTCCTCCAGTCTCTGTTTGTAGATGGGGCTGCATCCAGATTCCTCCACCAGCCAACTCTAGTACTATTGTACTATTACTTGTCACTTCGGAAAGTACTATGACAACGAGGTTATGTTTTCTTCCCGTCTATAAGGAAGAAAAAGATAATTATTTGTACAACCGACTACTTTTGTATTGTTAAGAATGCTACTCTCGGTTATTCACATGCAAATAATCGAACCCAAAGAATTGATGAATATAATGTGATCTTCAAATGTGTCTGTATTAGTAATTGAAAATTGTGATCGACTAATTTTAGCAGTATACATGTATTAAATATGAGTTAATTTTAATAATTGACGCATTATGAATTTTACATGCACATTTATAGAAATTTGTGGGCGACTGACTTTAGGAATCCTGTTTTTACACAACTGAGGCTTATTCATGTAAATTCTCCGTATTACTAGTATTAAAAAAGTGTCTAACAAGGTAAATTAATATATGAGAGGTAGCTACCGAATAAAAAGAAATTGAAAGATGTTGATCATAATATCAGGAGATTCTTCGAATCATAACTGTTCAAACTCAACAATCAATCCACACTTAGCTAAACATGAGCGACTTTAATCCACAGTTAGAGTTGAGAGCACGTCATGCCGCATGCATGCATATAAGTAGATATGCCTAATTAGCATCACCTAACTCACTGACTAATTATGTTTAAACTAACATTCCGTGCTCTTAAATGTTTGCTTTATATGTGTGCGTGAGATCCTCGTAAGTTGTGTAGTAAGATTTATTAGTTGAACGATTATTGTTATAGGGTTCAATTTTCAATTAATTCACCTAATAATTAGGTTCCATAATTTAATTTGCTAACAATTGCAGTTTGCAACCAACAACTTATATGGTGTGGACGATAACATGACATGTCTCCTTACCGACATGTTACCTTTAGAAAGAGGAAATAACTCATCATGCGTTCCAACTGCTTTTGATTACGTACGAGTTAGAACTAGTTTCAATTTTTATAAAAACTTGCTAATCTTGAAAGCCGTTTGTTCATCTAATATAACATGATAAATATACAAACACAATATTATCGATAAACAGCAAAATTTTCACAATAATAATAAAAGGGCTAAACGATTTTCAATGGTAAACTTTTGCAATGATTACTAATATACGATGACCTAAAAATGAGTATCAAAGATTCTGAAATCACTTTCTGATGCAAGCCCAAACCAATAATTATCGTTGTATTAAAATTACAAAGTATCCTGCTTAATCATATGTACTAGTTCTTTAAGTTGAGAAAGCTATTGGATGGTATTATATATTTACGCCATTGGTATATAACACCATCACCATAATCACATTGGTCCCGAAGTGGACAACATGAACATAAATATGGTACGTGTACGTACATATCGAAACCAACCTATGAATTTCATTTTTTATACTTTTTTATCAAATGGATTTCTTTGATAATTTGGTAACAAACATAGTAGTAATAATTTTCTTCCGATATCGTCATCGCATTCCAAATTAAAACATTTTTCTTTAGTAGTGTAATTTAAAGTAATAATAATTAAAAAAAAGCTCTTTAGCCAAAATGGTCTGTGAAATTTGTATAACTCCTCACTTTGATTATTGAGATTTGAAATCAATAAAAGTGATCTCTGAGTTTGTCCATCATCAATCATTTTGGTCATTCCTTGAAAAATCTTCATTAAATAATGACAAAATGACAAAAAACCCTCAATTTTTGTCAAATCATTTTGGCCCATTATTTATTAAATTGAGGATATTTTTGTCATTTGGTCCTTATTTAACATAATTTTTCAAGGAAGGACCAAAATGATTAATGAATGACAAACTCAAGGACCATTTCTATTGATTTGAAATCTCAAATATCAAAGTAATGAATTATGCAAATCTCAAGAAATATTTTTGATAAAAAGTCTTTAAAAAACTACATTCAAAAGTTTTGACAGGTACTTATGAAAAGGCCCAAAAATATAGATGGGCTGAAACTAAACTTTGGTCTCTCTCAACTGGTGGTGCAAACTACAAAATTGGATGCCAAGATAGGGTTCCGGAATACACTATATATGGGGAGAGGGAGAGAGAGAGAGAGAGAGGCCAGAGCGCACCTGCCGCAATAAACTCAAGTGGTGCAAACTCATACTGATGCAACGTTGTGTTAAACTCATACTCATTAATGACTTCCCCTCCCCAAAGAAATAAAGATGTCATAAGCAGTAATAAGCAAACCCTAAAACCCTTTTTTTTTAGTCAAAAGGTAACATTTTATTACAAACACATCATACGTACAAAAGTCGAGGCCCAAAAACACACAAAAAACACAGCAACATTAGGTCCTCCAAAACAACAACAGAAGAAAAGCCCAACCCAAAAAGTGAACTCTACACAAAATCACACACAAAGAAACCCAAATGCATGGATCCTCTCCCGTTGCCGAAGCACCTGCAGTACTTTCCGCCGACCACGAATCAATCATCCTGTAAACGCCAGAGATAAGAACTAGCCAAGTCCTTGAAACCAAATGTATATACACAAGCGTACATACATATATATTAATACACACACACATGTATACAACCACCTCTACGTAAAGTAGTGCATGCCAATTGTAGTTCGAAAACAAATGGAGCAGAGCTCCTATTTATACTACAAACGAGGCAGCTAACAGTAGCCTCTAATTGGACCAAATGGACGGCAGAAAGTGGTAAGTTTGCTCATGGATGACTTAAGCCATTAATTCAACAGCTCCTACCATATAACCATGAGTCACACACACATGATGACTGCATGTTAATTCACGGCCACCTTCAGCTTAGTGCATGCAAACCCAAGCTAATCATGTAAAGAAAGCTCCACGTAAGTAGCTTGGTGGCTATCAAATTGATCTCCACGTGGCTAATTCCGGACTTGTGGCTGTCATCACACATATTGTTCCAACATGAAATCATCTTAAAAATTCATTCAAGTTCTGAAAAGTAATCCGAAACATGTTACAAACTCGTAATGACGTTCATAACCTTTTCATAAATACATTCTCAATAAATAACCTAAACATATATTTTTTTTCCCAAATATTTCTCTTCTAGATAATAAATTCTTGGGATCTCACACAACAATATCTATATTATGCCCAACTTATTAATTAACACAGCACAATCAGACATATGTGGAGTTTTATCAAAAAATACTTCAATATTAGTTGGATGCCAAATAGCGTTTTAGAGTGCACATTATAAATAGAGGCCAGAACGCATTTGCTGCAAGAAACACAAGTTCATTTCCATAAAAATTAAAGACTTTATTCATTTCCGGATATTTGCATTACGATGTGCACTTGTTTGGAGTTACCTAAATGTTAGGAGAGATCCATAGTGAAATTTTTTAATCTAGGGTTTAGGATACAAAGGAGAGATTTCCACTTTATTGTGCCCGCTTGTGCAGCTTTATCAACTTTTATTGGAACTCGTATGCTTTCTGAATAACTTCTATGCAGAACTTGCGGACCGTAATATTTGCCGAGTTTTACTATACTTATAATCTATTTGTTTATCATTTGCACTATCTTTTTAGTAAAGAAAAACTAATGAAAATAACTTAAAAATTTTGAGTTTTAACGAAAATAACAAAAATATGTTGTAAGTGAATGGTACCAGAATTGACTTTTTAGAGTAAAAATGTGATTTTTCATTAAAATGAACAGTACCGGAAGTGTTTTGTTAAAGTTCCATTTTAATAAAGATAAGGTCTGCCAACATGCGTGAGTTCTATCTTTATCAAGACCAAACCCAACCCTGGGCTATTTGCCAAATTTCCCCATTTATTCCCACCCCCAACCCAACCCAACCCAAATGCCAGACAAAAGCCCAATACCCTCCCCCAAGAATTAGCCCAGAAACGCGTGGACTCGCCTAAACCCAACCCACTCTCAGTCCGATCACTTGCCCAACTCGCCCCACGCGAGCTAAGGCTTTCAGCGCTTGATAGGGTGGGACCCACTGTTAAGGCCGCTGTCGGCAACCATCATAAGCCCAACGGCTCTTTTTATCATCCGATGACTGAAATTTTTGGACCGTTGGTTGATCCAATGGTCCATATTCAAATTTTGTTTTTTAAAAAATGTAATTTTAAAATACATTGAATCCAACGACTGAGATCGAATATAATTAAATCTAACAGCCTAAATTTAAATCCAACAGCTAAAACAATTAAAAAAATTATTTAACTCAAACTGCACCCAAAAACTCTATAAATGCCTATGTATTTGTTCAAACATCCACACAAAACTCACTTTTCTCCTACAATTCTTCCAAATTTTCTTTCTACCATTTCTTCCCATTTCCAAATATTTCAAGATGGTAAGAGAGTATATTAGAGGTCGTAATTGTACCCATGAGGAAGATGTTGCTTTATGCTTGGCATGTTTCTATTAGCGAAAAAGGTGCAGTTGGCACAAATCAAAATAAAAAGGTTTTGTGGGATAAAATCATTGAAAAATTCCATGAGCAGGAAATCTCGGACGCTCGATGAAATAATCTTTCATCATTCGGTCATGACACTCTTCTCTATCGTGCTGCACAAATGAACGCCCCGTGACAGAACCACGATAGCTAGATTTGGCATAGTGCTCATATTGCATAAGCGAGTTTGCAAATTCAACTTCTGCATTGATCATTTCTGCATCCTCAATATCAAGGCTTGCTTGGTATTTTGCCATCTGCATTGCCCTGCTACGCCTTCTTCTATCACCCATTGATGAGATATTGAGGATTTTTAGGAAACAAAAACACTTTGAAAGTTGAAGGATTGGTGAATATGTTGTGTGATGGTCTGATATTCAACCTGTGTTTATATAGAGGATGATTGAAGGTTTCAGTTTTATGTGTGTAGGTTTGTGTTTCATGCGTGTCATGTGTTTTGTATGTGTTTCACATTTGTTCTGTGTGTGCTCCATCTCTATCATGTGTTTTGTATGTACTTCACATGTGTATGTGCTTCACATGTGTTTTGCATGTGCTTTATATGTGTTTTGTGTGTCTGGTATGCTTTATGTATTTTGTGTTTATGCATCTCTATCATGATTTTCATATTCTTCTCTAGTGTTTCATGAGTTTCATATATCGATTTAGTGATTTTTCAATATTTATTGGAATTTAAATATTTTTAGATTAAAATGTTCATAAAATTAATTTACGATAGTCTACATAATTTTTTTTTTTAAAAGTAAATTTAAGAAAAAAAGTAGCCTAAGTTCATTCATTAATAATCTGGGGCTAAAATTTCAGGCCAGAAGGGTTAGAGTAGAAAAACTGTTTCTGGGCTAAAAAATTTTGTTTTTTGCCTAAGGGTTGGAGATGGTGTAAAAAGATGGTACAAATGATAGTACACATAGATAGTAAGAGTAAAATTTTTGATATTTCATATGTGCTTTCGATTTCAGGTTTTGCTTTTCTTTTTGTCTGCATTTCATCAAAATTTTCTTTTCTTTTTCAATAAATCATTAATATGTAGCATACAAATTGTTGTATACCACAGGTAATTCATATACTAAAGAAATTCCTGGAGATTGAGATTTTTACAAAAAGATTCCCTGAAAATATATATTCCCAGTTCTGTCAAGGAGTGCAAAGGATTCGAGCTTTGAAGGATGCCCATGTAAGCTAGTAGTTTAAGGATGAATTAATGTTGTTTGTGTTGTATTTATAGCCTTCTAACTATCTGATAAAATGACGATGTTTTCCCTTTCACTTTTTTTTTTTGTGAAACAATGGATAGTATTTGATGAAGCAACTGAACATCTTGGGGGAGGGGGGGGGGGGGGGGAATATGCTTTTCACTTCTAAGCTACCATTTTTTTCTTTGTTTTAATATTAATTTTGTTGTTTAACCTTTGTCAAAGCTCTTAGTTTGATGTTTGTTGATGTATGTGAAAACATTTTATGATTTAAATACCAATTAATGTCCGATGTTATGCTTGAGTTTTAGGAAGAAAGAATACAGCAGGTTACGATGGATGCAGATGAAAGGGACGAACGGTATTAATAATCCTAAAATTGCATGTTGGGGTTAGTAAATTGATAAAAAAAATATTAAAAAAAAAAAAGCTCTTGAAAACTCAAAACCACGAACAACACTACGAGATGTCAAATATATGTCAAATTTCAAAGATCCAAATTAGACTGGGAACAAAAAAACAGATTTGATGCAAATTGTAAAGAAAAGTCTAAGGAAGCGAGAAAGAGAATCAGAGTTGGTGATTTAAGTTCCGTTCCCTCATTCGATATTTTCAAAGGCGTGACTATTGCCTTTTTTTGTAGTGATCAAACTTCCTAGGAAGGTGGAACTAGTGGTAATCATTAGAGTAGGAAGAGTACTGAGATTATTCTAATTCCAGATTTCTCCTATGCTACAAATGAAAAAATAGAGATGAGTTATGTGTAACGTCAAGGAGTATTACTACTAGGGAACTAGTTGATCCCATACACTTTCCTTCTTTCTCTTACTCACTAAAGACTTTCTGACCTCAAATAAATAAAGATGTCATAAGCAGTAACAAGTAAACACTAGAGTCGAAATGTGACATTTTATTACCAACACACCACACATACAAGAATGAGGCTCAAAAACACACAAAGCACACTACAACATTATGACCTCCAAAACAACTACAAAGGAAAAACTCAACCCAAAAGGTGAGCCCTACACAGAAAAACACACAAAGAAACCCTAAGGGCATGGATCCTCTTCCGCCGTCGAGATAAGAACTAACCCTGAAACAAAAAAAAGAACCAAATTTCATCATCCTCTAGCAAACAATCCACATGTTGGAACAGCAGCCACCAAGAGAATGAACGGAAGCTACCCCAACAGGTAGCAGGGTCGAGACCAACACACAGGAGGAAATTGGTGGTGTAAAACCCGAGCCGAAGCACTACGCACAATCTAATATGGCCGTGAAACACGACTAAACAAAATGCTTGAGGAACGAAGCAATTGCGGAGTGGAGAGAGGACAAGTCCAAGTGAGAGACAAAGAAATTGGTTTGAGTAGATGCGTGGGGGTGGAGAGATAAGTGGGAGGCGAAGAAAGGGGAAATCATAAAAAGAAGCATTCCGATTGTGGGCAGAGGCTGGCTAAATCAAAGGCGCAAGGGGTGGAAACAAAGGGAAAAAATGGGCCGGAAAAAATAGAGCAGCAGAGAAGAAAACAAGAAAGCACAAAGAGAAAAAGGGCTGCCACCGACATTGGCCATGGTTAGGGCCGGCGACAAAACGATTTACCGGAATGAAGAACTCGCTCACACAAGGAGAAGAACTCTCACACACAGATAAAGACTCACACAGGGAGAAAAAAAATACAAACCCTAGAACTTTAGCCCGGAACCATGCAACTTCTCTTGAGTAATGGAGTCTAGTTTTTTCACCATCTCAGGGGTCAAACTATTCATCCAATCTCCAACTTCACCTTTCCTAAAGAATGCCCTATTCTCGATACCGGCCGGTAATTTCCCACTTTTATTCACAACCAAATTACTTAAATTGTCAAAACTACACAACCTTAAGATACCGTCCACAACTCCATGTGTCTCTTCTTCCGGGGAAAATGGGCACCCCAAGAACTCGGCCAGCCTCCTCAGGTGAAGAGTGGGCTCTTGTTTCATTTCCTCATACTTGATGAAAAATGCACTTTCAGGCCTCTTTAAGCTCTCCTTCCAAAACCCGAGTACGTGATCCCAAAAGGGTCCGGAGTTACTCACTCCCCGGCAGAACTTATCGAACGCTTCGTCAAGTGACATGGTTCCACTACCCACTGGCCTCAGTTTGTTCGAGAAGTGCCAAAGTGAAACAAACACATCTTTAGGTTCTCTACACGCGTAAACAACTTTGCAACCCGAATGTTTGACAGAATCCGGCAGACAAACATACGGTAGATGAGTCGAAATGAGCCTTGGACGGGGCAGGGAGGAGAGGTCAGGAAGTACCTGTTTGTCGGTGTAGACATCGAACTCCAAACAGGGCACAAGAACATGAGGATTTTCTGTGAGCAAAGGGTGTCGCTGAGGGTCCAGATAGTGCGCTCGTTTCACAAGGGCAAACAAAAGTGCCTTGAGCCAAGTGGTGCCTGATTTGGGAGTGGTAACAAGAACGATATCAGAATCTACGGCTTGGAAGTGTTTCTGGCATGTCAAAACTCCATGCATTTGCTTAGTTGACAGCCAAAAACCATGGTACTTGTGAAGGCCATCTGCAACCCAACCTTTTTCTGTAGGTAGAGAGAATATAAAGTCTATGTCTTCTTGGCTGAGTTCCTTTTCTTGCAAGTATCGGGGAACAACAGGAGGAGGAGGTTGAGGTGTTTTCATGGTATATTCAGAATAGGAAAGGCGCCAAAGACGTCTTGGCTGTTTTCTTCAATGGTCGACTAGCATATATAGTTTGATCCAATATATTCGTCGGCAACAACCCCACCATTGGATCAAGCTGCACATGGTCTTCTCTAATATACATACATACATATATATATATATATATATATATATATAAGTGGTAGGTATAAGTAAACATAAAATATTAATGTGATAAAGGGTCGGCCGTCCAACATGCTTGATTCTAAATTTTTTGGCCTATTTGGTAGTTGATACCAACTTCTTCACTGAATGGTCATTCATTGCTTTTAAATGATCAAGCTGCACATGGTCTTCTCTAATATACATATATATTAGAGAATTTTTTGGCCTATTTGGTAGTTGATACCAACTTCTTCACTGAATGGTCATTCATTGCTTTTAAATGGATCACAAAGAACACAACAACATTAGGCCCTCCAAAACAACAACAGAAGAAAAGCCCAACCCAAAAAGTGAACTCTACACAAAATCACACACTAAGAAACCCAAATGCATGGATCCTCTCCCGTTGCCGAAGCACCTGCAGTACTTTCCGCCGACCACGAATCAATCATCCTGTAAACGCCAGAGATAAGAACTAGCCAAGTCCTTGAAACCAAATGTATATACACAAGCGTACATACATATATATTAATACACACACACATGTATACAACCACCTCTACGTAAAGTAGTGCATGCCAATTGTAGTTCGAAAACAAATGGAGCAGAGCTCCTATTTATACTACAAACGAGGCAGCTAACAGTAGCCTCTAATTGGACCAAATGGACGGCAGAAAGTGGTAAGTTTGCTCATGGATGACTTAAGCCATTAATTCAACAGCTCCTACCATATAACCATGAGTCACACACACATGATGACTGCATGTTAATTCACGGCCACCTTCAGCTTAATTAGTGCATGCAAACCCAAGCTAATCATGTAAAGAAAGCTCCACGTAAGTAGCTTGGTGGCTATCAAATTGATCTCCACGTGGCTAATTCCGGACTTGTGGCTGTCATCACACATATGTCCAACATGAAATCATCTTAAAAATTCATTCAAGTTCTGAAAAGTAATCCGAAACATGTTAATGACGTTCATAACCTTTTCATAAATACATTCTCAATAAATAACCTAAACATATATTTTTTTTTCCAAATATTTCTCTTCTAGATAATAAATTCTTGGGATCTCACACAACAATATCTATATTATGCCCAACTTATTAATTAACATAGCACAATCAGACATATGTAGAGTTTTATCCAAAAATACTTCAATATTAGTTGGATGCCAAATAGCGTAGAGTGCACATTATAAATAGAGGCCAGAGCGCATTTGCTGCAAGAAACACAAGTTCATTTCCATAAAAATTAAAGACTTTATTCATTTCCGGATATTTGCATTACGATGTGCACTTGTTTGGAGTTACCTAAATGTTAGGAGAGATCCATAGTGAAATTTTTTAATCTAGGGTTTAGGATACAAAGGAGAGATTTCCACTTTATTGTGCCCGCTTGTGCAGCTTTATCAACTTTTATTGGAACTCGTATGCTTTCTGAATAACTTCTATGCAGAACTTGCGGACCGTAATATTTGCCGAGTTTTACTATACTTATAATCTATTTGTTTATCATTTGCACTATCTTTTTAGTAAAGAAAAACTAATGAAAATAACTTAAAAATTTTGAGTTTTAACGAAAATAACAAAAATATGTTGTAAGTGAATGGTACCAGAATTGACTTTTTAGAGTAAAAATGTGATTTTTCATTAAAATGAACAGTACCGGAAGTGTTTTGTTAAAGTTCCATTTTAATAAAGATAAGGTCTGCCAACATGCGTGAGTTCTATCTTTATCAAGACCAAACCCAACCCTGGGCTATTTGCCAAATTTCCCCATTTATTCCCACCCCCAACCCAACCCAACCCAAATGCCAGACAAAAGCCCAATACCCTCCCCCAAGAATTAGCCCAGAAACGCGTGGACTCGCCTAAACCCAACCCACTCTCAGTCCGATCACTTGCCCAACTCGCCCCACGCGAGCTAAGGCTTTCAGCGCTTGATAGGGTGGGACCCACTGTTAAGGCCGCTGTCGGCAACCATCATAAGCCCAACGGCTCTTTTTATCATCCGATGACTGAAATTTTTGGACCGTTGGTTGATCCAATGGTCCATATTCAAATTTTGTTTTTTAAAAAATGTAATTTTAAAATACATTGAATCCAACGACTGAGATCGAATATAATTAAATCTAACAGCCTAAATTTAAATCCAACAGCTAAAACAATTAAAAAAATTATTTAACTCAAACTGCACCCAAAAACTCTATAAATGCCTATGTATTTGTTCAAACATCCACACAAAACTCACTTTTCTCCTACAATTCTTCCAAATTTTCTTTCTACCATTTCTTCCCATTTCCAAATATTTCAAGATGGTAAGAGAGTATATTAGAGGTCGTAATTGTACCCATGAGGAAGATGTTGCTTTATGCTTGGCATGTTTCTATTAGCGAAAAAGGTGCAGTTGGCACAAATCAAAATAAAAAGGTTTTGTGGGATAAAATCATTGAAAAATTCCATGAGCAGGAAATCTCGGACGCTCGATGAAATAATCTTTCATCATTCGGTTATGACACTCTTCTCTATCGTGCTGCACAAATGAACGCCCCGTGACAGAACCACGATAGCTAGATTTGGCATAGTGCTCATATTGCATAAGCGAGTTTGCAAATTCAACTTCTACGTTGATCATTTCTGCATCCTCAATATCAAGGCTTGCTTGGTATTTTGCCATCTGCATTGCCCTGCTACGCCTTCTTCTATCACCCATTGATGAGATATTGAGGATTTTTAGGAAACAAAAACACTTTGAAAGTTGAAGGATTGGTGAATATGTTGTGTGATGATCTGATATTCAACCTGTGTTTATATAGAGGATGATTGAAGGTTTCAGTTTTATGTGTGTAGGTTTGTGTTTCATGCGTGTCATGTGTTTTGTATGTGTTTCGTGTGTGTCATGTGTTTCACATGTGTTCTGTGTGTGCTTCATCTCTATCATGTGTTTTGTATGTACTTCACATGTGTATGTGCTTCACATGTGTTTTGCATGTGCTTTATATGTGTTTTGTGTGTCTGGTATGTTTTATGTATTTTGTGTTTATGCATCTCTATCATGATTTTCATATTCTTCTTTAGTGTTTCATGAGTTTCATGTATCGATTTAGTGATTTTTCAATATTTATTGGAATTTAAATATTTTTAGATTAAAATGTTCATAAAATTAATTTACGATAGTCTACATAATTTTTTTTTTTTTTTTAAAAAAGTAAATTTAAGAAAAAAATTAGCCTAAGTTCGTTCTTTAATAATCTAGGGCTAAAATTTCAGGCCAGAAGGGTTAGAGTAAAAAAACTGTTTCTGGGCTAAAAAATTTGGTTTTTTGCCTAAGGGTTGGAGATGGTCTAAAGAGATGGAACAAATGATAGTACACATAGATAGTAAAAGTAAAATTTTTGATATTTCATATGTGCTTTCGATTTCAGGTTTTGCTTTTCTTTTTGTCTGCATTTCATCAAAATTTTCTTTTCTTTTTCAATAAATCATTAATATGTAGCATACAAATTGTTGTATACCACAGGTAATTCATATACTAAAGAAATTCCTGGAGATTGAGATTTTTACAAAAAGATTCCCTGAAAATATATATTCCCAGTTCTGTCAAGGAGTGCAAAGGATTCGAGCTTTGAAGGATGCCCATGTAAGCTAGTAGTTTAAGGATGAATTAATGTTGTTTGTGTTGTATTTATAGCCTTCTAACTATCTGATAAAATGACGATGTTTTCCCTTTCACTTTTTTTTTTTTGTGAAACAATGGATAGTATTTGATGAAGCAACTGAACATCTTGGGGGAGGGGGGGGGGGAATATGCTTTTCACTTCTAAGCTTCCATTTTTTTGTGAAACAATGTCCGATGTTATGCTTGAGTTTTAGGAAGAAAGAATACAGCAGGTTAGGATGGATGCAGATGAAAGGGACGAACGGTATTAATAATCCTAAAATTGCATGTTGGGGTTAGTAAATTGATAAAAAAATATTAAAAAAAAAAAAGCTCTTGGAAACTCAAAACCACGAACAACAAGACGAGATCTCAAATGTATGTCAAATTTCAAAGATCCAAATTAGACTGGGAACAAAAGAACAGATTTGATGCAAATTGTAAAGAAAAGTCTAAGGGAGCGAGAAAGAGAATCAGAGTTCGTGATTTAAGTTCCGTTCCCTCCTTCGATATTTTCAAAGGCGTGACTATTGCCTTTTTTGTAGTGATCAAACTTCCTAGGAAGGTGGAACTAGTGGTAATCATTAGAGTAGGAAGAGTGCTGAGATTATTCTAATTCCAGATTTCTCCTATGCTACAAATGAAAAAATAGAGATGAGTTATGTGTAACGTCAAGGAGTATTACTACTAGGGAACTAGTTGATCCCATACACTTTCTTTCTTTCTCTTACTCACTAAAGACTTTCTGACCTCAAATAAATAAAGATGTCATAAGCAGTAACAAGTAAACACTAGAGTCGAAATGTGACATTTTATTACCAACACACCACACATACAAGAATGGAGGCTCAAAAACACACAAAGCACACTACAACATTATGACCTGCAAAACAACTACAAAGGAAAAACTCAACCCAAAAGGTGAGCCCTACACAGAAAAACACACAAAGAAACCCTAAGGGCATGGATCCTCTTCCGCCGTCGAGATAAGAACTAACCCTGAAACAAAAAAAAGAACCAAATTTCATCATCCTCTAGCAAACAATCCACATGTTGGAACAGCAGCCACCAAGAGAATGAACGGAAGCTACCCCAACAGGTAGCAGGGTCGAGACCAACACACAGGAGGAAATTGGTGGTGTAAAACCCAAGCCGAAGCACTACGCACAATCTAATATGGCCGTGAAACACGACTAAACAAAATGCTTGAGGAACGAAGCAATTGCGGAGTGGAGAGAGGACAAGTCCAAGTGAGAGACAAAGAAATTGGTTTGAGTAGATGCGTGGGGGTGGAGAGATAAGTGGGAGGCGAAGAAAGGGGAAATCATAAAAAGAAGCATTCCGATTGTGGGCAGAGGCTGGCTAAATCAAAGGCGCAAGGGGTGGAAACAAAGGGAAAAAATGGGCCGGAAAAAATAGAGCAGCAGAGAAGAAAACAAGAAAGCACAAAGAGAAAAAGGGCTGCCACCAACATTGGCCATGGTTAGGGCCGGCGACAAAACGATTTACCGGAATGAAGAACTCGCTCACACAAGGAGAAGAACTCTCACACACAGATAAAGACTCACACAGGGAGAAAAAAAATACAAACCCTAGAACTTTAGCCCGGAACCATGCAACTTCTCTTGAGTAATGGAGTCTAGTTTTTTCACCATCTCAGGGGTCAAACTATTCATCCAATCTCCAGCTTCACCTTTCCTAAAGAATGCACTATTCTCCAAACCGGCCGGTAATTTCCCACTTTTATTCACAACCAAATTGCTTAAATTGTCAAAACTACACAACCTTAAGATACCGTCCACAACTCCATGTGTCTCTTCTTCCGGGGAAAATGGGCACCCCAAGAACTCGGCCAGCCTCCTCAGGTGAAGAGTGGGCTCTTGTTTCATTTCCTCATACTTGATGAAAAATGCACTTTCAGGCCTCTTTAAGCTCTCCTTCCAAAACCCGAGTACGTGATCCCAAAAGGGTCCGGACGTACTCACTCCCCGGCAGAACTTATCGAACGCTTCGTCAAGTGACATGGTTCCACTACCCACTGGCCTCAGTTTGTTCGAGAAGTGCCAAAGTGAAACAAACACATCTTTAGGTTCTCTACACGCGTAAACAACTTTGCAACCCGAATGTTTGACAGAATCCGGCAGACAAACATACGGTAGATGAGTCGAAATGAGCCTTGGACGGGGCAGGGAGGAGAGGTCAGGAAGTACCTGTTTGTCGGTGTAGACATCGAACTCCAAACAGGGCACAAGAACATGAGGATTTTCTGTGAGCAAAGGGTGTCGCTGAGGGTCCAGATAGTGCGCTCGTTTCACAAGGGCAAACAAAAGTGCCTTGAGCCAAGTGGTGCCTGATTTGGGAGTGGTAACAAGAACGATATCAGAATCTACGGCTTGGAAGTGTTTCTGGCATGCGAAAACTCCATGCATTTGCTTAGTTGACAGCCAAAAACCATGGTACTTGTGAAGGCCATCTGCAACCCAACCTTTTTCTGTAGGTAGAGAGAATATAAAGTCTTTGTCTTCTTGGCTGAGTTCCTTTTCTTGCAAGTATCGGGGAACAACAGGAGGAGGAGGTTGAGGTGTTTTCATGGTATATTCAGAATAGGAAAGGCGCCAAAGACGTCTTGGCTGTTTTCTTCAATGGTCGACTAGCATATATAGTTTGATCCAATATATTCGTCGGCAACAACCCCACCATTGGATCAAGCTGCACATGGTTTTCTTTAATATACATATATATAAGTGGTACGTATAAGTAAACATAAAATATTAATGTGATTTGATCCAATATATTCGTCGGCAACAACCCCACCATTGGATCAAGCTGCACATGGTTTTCTTTAATATACATATATATAAGTGGTAGGTATAAGTAAACATAAAATATTAATGTGATTAAGGGTCGATCGTCCAACATGCTTGATTCTAAATTTTTTGGCCTATTTGGTAATTGACACCAACTTCTTCACTGAATGGTCATTCATTGCTCTTAAATGTTTGTTTATTAGAGAAGAATGACTTATATGACATAAATATTACTATTATTATGTTGTGTTAATTTATGTTCTTATATTATTAGCACGAGATGTTATATAACAATATATTCTTGCTATGTAAGTTTTTATTATTTTTTTAGTCGAAGTCTGAGATATCCTACACTCTGAAAAGTAAGACTAGTCTCCTGTGTGAAATGGAAAGACTAAAGACATTTCAGCGCACCCTAACCATAGTGAAATAGCACATCTTGACATTAGAGACTTCAGTTTATTTAATGAATGTTATAAAAACCATAAATAGATTACTTTATTTAGTTTATTTACTGCATACGTTTGACAGAAGACATTTTGCCAATAATCGAAGATATTGGATGAATCATATCCATGGATAAACTAATCTTAGTGGAGGAGTTGGCGGTCTACTTTCAAAATTTGTTGATTTAAGTAAAGCAACATATTTTTCGACCAAAAAAAAAGTAAAGCAACATATTATATAATTTTGTTTCATCAACATCAAACAGATAACCTATAAGAAATTAACAGGTGACACGCCTCGATCCTGATGTTCTTAGGACATCGGGATGGTCACGTGCTAACCGACATCCGAGGGTGACAAAAACCATTTAATTAATGTAAATACTGAGAACATGTGAGACATGCACATAAATTGTGGCAAGATAATAGAATGTGACTATTCATGCAGTAGTAGAGTACTATCACAATAACAATATTTAACTACCAACAATGAATTGTTATGATTATACATGACATGTTTAGAACATACATCTCCAATATAGAGTACAAGCGGACAGTAAGGTAGAGAAGTGCTATTACAATAGATGTCAAAGCAGAGAGAATATAGCATGATGTCACTGGTAGGAGAATTCCTCATAGCTCGGGTAGTATTCCTCGTTCCTATGTCCTGAGGGGGCGCAAAACAAACATGAGTGGACTAAGTTGATATATATATATATATATATATATATATAATAAAGCAGTTATCAATATACTAACCCCCAAAGTTTTATGAAAACATCAATAGTGTAATATGTAATAGGTTTTCGAAAACCCTAGCATGCCATAAAACCCTCCCGTAATACATATCTCGTATATAGTGTACTAACTAGTGGTATCAATATCTCTTTTCTGCACAGAACAGTGCCCTACACACGCCCGCCTGCCCGAAGGCAATATAAGTAACATCCCTCGAAGGCAATATAAGTAACATCACTCGAAGGCAGAATAGTGACCACTAAATATGCACAAAACATTGAACATAGTCTTTCCAAATATAGGTACATATATCTCAAAAACATCTCCATAGTATAAAGTCATCTATCATCTATACTATAAAGATGTGTGTAAAAAAAACATGTTCTAAATAGTATATCGTCATCCATCAGATATTCTACAAAGAATATGGGTTCAATAGAAAATATGGTATTCCAAAATATTCCAAGTAAGCATGATAATCATATAAGGTAAATCCAATTACTCATCCAACGTTTCATAAAACGTGCTCATTAAATCATGTTTTTCATGTATGCATTTCTACTAGTAAAACATGCATTTTAGAAGGGGTCCATTCACAGATACTCTGTCGTAGAAGAGCCGTATGAAATAGGAATAACAGAATCGCCGCTAGAATTACACCTAAGCAGATAAAGGGTACAATTAATGAAACTATACTCAAACGATTAAATTTGGAAAAACGGGTCAAGGATGTCGAAATTAGCCTAGGAGGGGTTCCGAACGAAAACCCTACTGCGATCCCTTCTCTTTTGCTCGACTTGGTTGCCTAGTGAATTGAAGAAAGCAGGAGTAAAGACGGAAAGGGAGAGCTCTATTGTTATCCATTGTGACGATCGTTTGAGTGTTTGGACTAATGACAACTTGAGTGATGTTGTGTACATGGTGAATTGAATTTTTCAGTAACAATATATTCGTGCTATGTAAATTGTTATGTATTCTTTTGCCGCCCACCCTGACCACAATCAAATGGCACATCTTGTCATTAGAGACTTTAGTATATTTAATGAATGTTAAAAAAAATCATAAATTGATTACTTTATTTAGTTTATTTACTGCATACGTTTGACAGAAGACATTTTGCCAATAATCGAAGATATTGCATGGAATCATTTCAATCGAAAAGCTAATTTGCTAATAATTGAAGATATTGGATGGAATCATATCTATTAAAAATTAAAAAGTTAATTTCAGTGGGAGTAAATTGTAGAAATGGTCCATCAACTTTAATCAAATTAGAACAATGGTCCCTCAACTAAAATTTCATTACCATTGGTCCCTAAGCTTATCAATATGTGTAGTTATGGTCATATTCGTCAACTCCGTCAGAATTTTGTCAAAATGAGTTTTACTTGAGGAACCATTGCTCCAATTGGGTTAAAATTGATGGGCCATTTATATAATTTTTCTTATTTGATTTTTCATATTTGCCCCTTAATTTAGCCTTATGTGCATAATAAGTGACTCATTTTGATGAAAGTTCTAACGGAATTGACAAAAAGGACCATAGTTGTACGTTTTGATGAGTTGAAGAACCAATGGTAATGGATTTTTAGTTGAGAGACCATTGCTCCAATTAGGTTAAAGTTGAAGGATCATTGCTATAATTTACTCTTTCAATGGCAAAGTTAGTGGTCTACTTTCAAAATTTATTGATTTAAGTACAATATGTTGAGTAATGTTAGGAAGACTAAATTTGTAAACAAAAATTTGGAAACTAAAGAACATGGAAGTTGATGATTAGTTAATTACTTAGGTGGCGTTGATAAAAATGTGCGCATTCCTATTAGTGATACATCATTTAGTTTGTAAATTTTGTCTCTAAATTTAATCTCCCTAACATTACTATTTTTGTTTCTTCAACATCAACAAATAACTTACAAGAAATTACCAAGAAAGGCAAATCCTACATTCTCGTATGAACCTCGTGTCAAGGGGCAATCCATCATTGGATCAAGCTGCACATAACATTACACACACACACACACACACACACACACACACACACATATATATATAAGTGATAGGTGGTATCATCCAACTCAATGAATGGTTTATGTTAAACTAACATTCATTGTTCTTAAAATGTTTGTTTATTGGAGAAGAATTCACTTATATGGCATGTGTATTACTACTATTATGGTGTTTCGTATCAACTTATGTTCTTAGATTAGCACGAGATATTACAGTTACAATATATTCGTGTTATGTAAGTCACATTACACACACACACACACACACACACACACACATATATATATATATAAGTGATAGGTGGTATCATCCAACTCAATGAATGGTTTATGTTAAACTAACATTCATTGTTCTTAAAATGTTTGTTTATTGGAGGAGAATTGACTTATATGGCATGTGTATTACCACTATTATGGTGTTTCGTATCAACTTATGTTCTTATATTAGCACGAGATATTACAGTTACAATATATTCCTGCTATGTAAGTTACGCATTTTTTGTTGTCGAAGTTTGAGGTATCCTTTACCTTGAAAGGTAAGACTAGTCTCGGGTGTGGCATGGAAAGGCTAAAGGCATATCAGTTTGCCCTGACCACAGCCAAATGACAAACGTTCTCTCAAGCCTTCAAATAGAGAATCAACCCAGCATTATGAGTAGTCCAATTGAACACTCTCTTTAAACTTTCTCACTGCTACAGAAGAAACCCAACCCAAATTCAAAGTTTCAATTGACGCCCCTTGCTCTTGCTCGGGATAGGCGGCAGCCCACTACTCCCTCCCTTTTTCCTTCTTCCTTCCTTCCCTCATTTCTCCTTTGTCATTTCCTCTTTTCCTCATCTCTCATCTCTTCTGCCTCTTCCTCTTCACAATATCTCACCCTCTCATCCTTCCTCCCTTCCACTCTTCTTCATTTTTCTTTTATTCTAGACCTCCCCTAAGTTTTATCTCAATTTTCTTTTCCCTGGTCTCAATTATCTCTTAAGCTTGTCTCAGATTTGGGCTTCATGCCCATTATTCAATGTTTTTTGCATGTTTTTTCTGCTTTCTGTCATTCACTTTTCATTCCTCCTTCCTCTTTAACTATGATATTCCATTCCCACACCATCATGTGCTCAGGTCGGCAGACTCCAATAAAAGATTGGATATCATATCCACTTTCCTCCCTCATTTTCACTCCCCCAGTTGGTATGCCGAATCCCCATTGTGGCCAAATGCTATGAGGCCTCTCCTACATTAACAGTATTCTACATACCTTCTTCTTAGCCTCACTTTCTATCCATAAGATACTTTGTTTGTATGCATTTGCAGGGGTTCGTGAAGGGAACTTAGATCCAATGTCCACTTTCTCGGTCCAAAGTTTGGCTTCCTCCGAGAACATGACATCAGGGGCGGTTTGGTTTATGCTGCTTGAGATTATGATTGCATGAGAGATTTTTAGGTCCCAAAAGATGTAATCTGAAACACAAGAAGGTTGAAAACTACAAGCTTTAGGCAAGCCGATGTCTGTTGATTGCATGAGAGATTTTGTTTTCGCTTGCGGAAGTATTATTGAAAAGTTATCTTATACAACTTTTGATTGTTGATATCAGGAGTTTCAAAAACCGACGTCTGTTGATTGCATGAGAGATTTTGTTTTCGCTTGCGAAAGTATTATCGAAAAGTTATCTTATAGTTTGGTTTACTACGTGAACATAGTCCCGTTCTTTGCAAGTACAGGAAAGACGGGGTGTGGGTAGGCCATCTACTTTCGGGTTATTCCTTGCCGATGGAAGATCCAAATCAGTCCAAAGCAGGAACAAATGCAAAAGATACGAAAAAACATTGGTGGAACTTGGAAACACGCAATCAAAGCAGCATTTGAGGCTACCCAGTTGGCTTTCCCTGGTGGGGAAGTTATAGCTCATCCTGATCAAAAGTAAGTTAGGTCTTTGTTAATACGTGACTTGCATATCAAACATTTTTAGGTCCCAAAAGATGTAATCTGAAACACAAGAAGGTTGAAAGCTACAACTCTTAGGCAAGCCGACGTCTGTTGATTGCATGAGAGATTTTGATTTCGCTTGCTGAAGTATTATTGAAAAGTTATTTTATACAACCTTTGATTGTTGATTGCAGGAGTTTCAAAAGCTGGCAAAAGAGCGCTATAACGACTTTCTTAGGTGAGCAGAACATCAAAATTGGCAAACCCAACGATTTCTACTAGATTTGATGAATTGCTTTGCATATATAGTTTGATTTTTAACGATTTCTACTCAAACTTGGACGAAGCAGCAAGCAAATATGAATTATAAATGAAATACATATTTTTCCAAATCAGTTTGTCATTGTGATAGAATGTTGGATCTGAGGCTTGAGTTGAGCCTACGAAAAATACTTGGGCTTATGGACTTCATCATAAAAGACATGGGCCGCCTTGCGCTGGGTACAATAAGAATACGGAGGTGTCGTGCAGCCGGACTGAGCTAAGAATTAATGAACATTATGAAGACCCAATGCGAGAAAAAATTAAAGGACAAAGCCCTTGGCTTGGCTTTCAGAAAAGTTACTTACCTACAACAGGATGCCATTATGAGGCGTTTCAAGTTAATTAAGTACTAATATGCGGTCATTTAATATTATAGTCTAATGATATTCTTCTTAAGTGAGAGATTTTAGGTTCGATTCTTGTCTAAGACGATTTTGAACCATATTATTATGTTAGCCCAGTGTGAGGCTTAGACCTCTACCCCTTTAGTATAGATATTATAGTTTGTTAAAAAAAAAAAAAAAACAAAAAAGTACTGATATGCGTTTTAATTTCAACAGATAGCAAGGCTTGAGTTTTTAAATACCGTCACAATGATACACTCAATACATAGAAGTTCTTTCGAATCTTCTCATATTTAAGACACTAAAATATAGTGAAATAAAAGTAGCATTCGGCCTTTGTGAATAAACCTTTCCTTGCTCTGAAGTGCTGGATTAGTCTCCGTCACTGTATTTTCTCATTGATTACGTGATTAAGTTTCTCTGAGTTGACAATTAGTAATTATTAATGACAATTGCCTTAAGCATGCATGAACCACCACACTAAAATTAGGGTTCGTCATGTCTTACATAGACAGTCTTTCTTTGGGTGGGGGTCCACTTTAAAGTTTGAACAACAAGTTTCCTTTTTTTTTTTTCTCTCTCTTTATCCCTTTTCTCTTTAGACGACAGTGCTGATAATGGGAAAAGGGTCTCGGGTCTGGAGGATTGTGGAATTATGTTCATTCATTATACATCGTGCGGTCAGTTTTTATTAGGTACTATTTATATTTAATTTTAAATAATTTCTAACTGTACGATATGCAATGAACGGACATGATTACACGATTCCTCGGATCCCCAAGAAAAGAATCCAGCGAGGATCCTTTTCCCTGATAATGACGGAGTGAGTTTGACAAATTATTCGAGTTGTCACCTTAATAATGATTAAGCTCTCGTTTAACGATCGATTGTTTCGTGTTAGTTTTTATTTGGAGGTAAGAAGAAGAGGGAAGAAAGGATGGTGGTGTACATTTCAGTGGCGGAGCCACTAAGGGACCACCAGAATGGTTCCTAGCCAACCTTGCCTTTCTTTTTTCTTGCTAATATAATCAATCTAGTACCCTCAAAATTCACGTGTGTTCTAAATCGAAACTCTTTTCAGTTCTAGGTCAAACCTCATTTTCTCTCTATCCGTCTTATTAAAGTGCAGTCTTCACTTCTCATCTTTATTCCATCCAGTTTTCTTTGGCTTTAATTGCTTACTCTATACCTCATATTTGGGATTTTTGGGTTTGTGCAATGTTTTAGTTCTCTCAATTGATTTTAAGGTCTTTCAATTTTTATGCGTATTACTCCAATGTCTCATGTATAGAGTTCAAATTAACTATGCATGTGAGAGGTCCTTCAACACATAAAATTATAATTCCGCCACTGAAAGTTGTAAAATCAACGTACAAGAAAAGGCATGCAAACTAAAAACTTAAAACTATGTTAAGTTGTTTCCATTCATTCTTTTTCTTTCTTCCCTCCTTTCACCCTCCAAGCACACCAAAAAAAAAACATACAAAAGCTAAAAAAAAAAAAAAAAAAAAAATGTAATTATTCAATTTGTAGGGAGAGATACACTTGTATGACTCAAAATTCAAGGACTCCAACTTTTTTCCAATTCACTTACTGACAGTAGAAAAATTCCCTATGTTTTATCATTTTATTTCGTTATCCTAATATTCAAGAGTATATTATATACCCATATGGTCCATATTCTAAAGCATCAACTCAAATTAATTATCACAGTTTTGAACATCGAAACAGATCTGATGCAAAAGTGAAACTAGTGCTAATTTTAGTCATTAGAGTTGGATTACTGATTTGTAGAGATGATGACAAAAAATATTAGGCACTAGTTTATCTTTACTTATATGGAATTAATAATTCAATTTCTCATTAGTGACTTATTCCAACGTTTATTAAACATGAGTACTGATATTATTCTAATTCCACATTTCTCATATGCTACGCATGGAAAAAATAGAGAAGAGTTACTATTAGGTAACTGTTGATATGCGTTAAGTCAAGGATTATTAATACTAGGCAACTAGTTGATCCCAGACATTTCCTTCTTTCTCTTCCTCATTAATGACTTCTCGACCCCAAATAAAAAAAAGATGTCAAAAGCATTAATAAGCAAACCCTAGATTTTTTTTTTTTGTCACAAGGCGACGTTTTATTACCAACACACCACATATACAAGAGTGGAGGCCTTAAAAACACACAAAGCACACAACAACATTGGCACCTCCAAAATAGCTACAAAAGAAAAGCCCAACCTAAAAGATGGGCTCTAAACAGAAAAACGCACAAAGAAACCCTCACACACAGATAAAGGGCTGCGGCCACCCTTGGCCATGGCTAGGACCAAGGACAAAACGATTTACCAAAATTTGAAAAAACTCACTCACACAAGGAGAATAACTCTCACACACAGATAAAGACTCCCACACAATGCAAACCCTAGAACTTTAGCCCGGAACCATGCAACTTCTCTTGAGTAATGGAGTCTAGTTTTTTCACCATCTCAGTGGTCAAATAATTCATCCAATCTCCAACTTCACCTTTCCTAAATAATGCACTATTATCCATACCACCCGGCAATTTCCCACTTTTATTCACAACCAAATTGCTTAAATTGTCAAAGCTACACAACCTAAAGATACCGTCCACAACTCCATGTGTCTTTTCTTCCGGGGAAAATGGGTACCCCAAGAACTCGGCCAGCCTCCTCAGGTGAAGAGCGGGCTCTTGTTTCATTTCCTCAAACTTGATGAAAAATGCACTTTCAGGCCTCTTTAAGCTCTCCTTCCAAAACCCGAGTACGTGATCCCAAAAGGGTCCGGACGGATTCACTCCCCGACAGAACTTATCGAACGCTTCGTGAAGTGACATGGTTCCACTACCCATAGGCCTCAGTTTGTTGGCGAAGTGCCAAAGTGAAACAAACACATCTTTAGGATCTTTACACAAGTAAATGACTTTGCAACCGGAATCCAGCAGAGAAACATACGGTAAATGAGTCAAAAAAAAGCCTCAGAGTGGCCAGGGATGAGAGGTTGTCAATGTAGACATGGATCTCCAAAAAGGGCACAAGAACATGAGGGTTTTCTGTAAGCAAAGGGTGTTGCTGATGGTCCAGATAATGCGCTCGTTTCACTAGGGCAAACAAAATTGCCTTGAGCCAAGTGGTGCCTGATTTGGGAGTGGTAACAAGAACAATATCAGATTCTAGGGCTTGAAAGTGTTTTTGGCATGCCAAAACTCCCTGCATGTACGAAGTTCCCTGCCTGTTGATCAATTTGTGTAGTTTTTTTATTTTATTATTACTTACCAATGCTCTTTGCTTTTCGTTTTATAGGTGTTCATGTATGTTGTTGCAGCACATTAGATCATCTTAAAGATCCAGTCTTGTCCCAAATAGCCTTTTATTAGATGAATACTCAAGAAACATGAAGTTCTCAACTGCACATGGAACTCAATAGCAGCTTACTTGCCCTCACACCCCAGAGCAAAATGGGTGTGCAGAATGTAAGCACAGGCATATTGTTGAGACTGCTCCAACACTTTTGGCAGCATCTCAGGTGCCTCATGCTTATTGGGTTGAGGCATTTGCCAACTCAGTTTATCTTATCAACAGATTACCCACAATTTCCAGATATTCTCCTTAGCAGTCTCTCTTCAAGAAAGTTTCAGATTACAAATCTCTCATAGTTTTTTGCTGTAGTTGTTTCCCTTGGTTAAAGCTATACACATCTTCAAAATTGGATCCCAAAAGCAAGCCCTGTGTCTTATTGGGGTATAGTCTCAATCATAAGGGCTATTTGTGTCTACATCCAGCCACTCATAGACTGTATATCTCAAGGCAAGTGTTTTTTGATGAATTGACTTTTCCCTTTCATACTTTGCAATCTCCACTATCATCATCTATTACCTTACCATTATCCCATTCACCTATTCCAACTTCCCTAACATTTCATGCTTTGCCTTCAAATCCTATACATATCTCTGATCCTATACCTCTACTAGTTCCTTCAAATATTGTCTCTACATCCACTTCCATTCCCTCATCAGATTCACCACCTTCTCCACCCATCTCAACTTTTGCAATACATTCACCTTCTTCACAGGCTTCCTCACCTATTAATATTCACCCAATGCAGACAAGATCCAAGTCAGGCATTTTCAAACCTAAAGCCCTAACTACAACTAAACATCTTATTCCTTCTCATCTTGCAGTTAACTATGTCTCTACCACCTACTTACAAGCCTCAAAACATTCTCATTGGCGCACAACAATGCAATAGGAGTTTAATGCACTTCTTAATACTGGTACTTGGTCTCTTATACCCCATTCTTCTTCCCACAATCTTGTGGGATGTAAGTGGGTCTTTCGAATTAAAAGAACACCAGATGGCTCCATTGACAGGTATAAAGTCCAGTTGGTTGCAAAAGGATTTCACCAACAAGAAGGCTTGGACTACACTGAAACTTTCAGTCCAGTGGCAAAACTTATCACCATTAGACTCATTCTCACTCTTGCAGCTCAATTTGATTGGTTCCTCAACCAATTAGATGTCAGTAATGTTTTCTTACATGGAACACTTACTGAATCAGTGTTTATGTAACAGCCACCTGGCTTTGAAGATCCAGCAAAACCCCATCATGTTTGTCAACTTCACAAATCTCTTTGTGGTTTAAAACAAGCTCCTCGAGCTTGGTGTGACAAGCTTCATCATGCTTTGCACTCTCTTAGGTTCACAGGGTCTCAAAGTGATCATTCCTTATTTGTGAAGAAATCTCCCACCTTGGTATTCATTCTATTGCATGTTGATGATATCTTGGTTACTGGTCTATCTCCTGCAGCTTGTCAATAAGTAATAGCACAACTCAGTGCTTTTTTTCCCATCAACGATCTTAGGGCACTTCATTATTTTCTTGGCATTGAAGTCAAAAGATCTTCCTCAGGTTTCTTCATATCTCAAACCAAGTACATCTTGGATCTTTTAACAAAAGCACACATGGAAGGAGCTAAACCTTGCAGCATTCCTTTTAGTACAATCAAACTTGATCATTCCTTTCATTTTCTTGAAAATCCTTCTGAATATCGATCATTAGTTAGGGCTCTTCAATATCTAACCTGGACAAGGCCTAATCTCAGTTTTGCAGTTAATTTGGTGTGTCAGTTTATGCACATTCCTCGAGTTTCACATATGTAAGCTGTTAAACGCATCATTCGATATCTCAAGGGTTCTCTTGATCTGGGTTTATGGTTTTCCAAGTGCTTCAAACCTCCTTCTTTTCATGCTTTTTCAGATGCTGATTGGGCATGGTGTTCTTTGGACAGAAGATCCACTGGTGGTTACTGCATATTTCTTGGAAATTCACTCATTAGTTGGAGTGTCAAGAAGCAACCAACTGTTGCTCGATCATCAACTGAAGCTGAATATCGATCTCTTGCCAACACAGTTGCTGATATTACTTGGCTATGTAAACTACTTGTTGGCATTGCTTATACTCTGCCTTGTTCTCCCCAGATATGGTGTGATAATGTATCTGCAATCTCCTTAGCCAAGAATCCTATCTTTCATGCTCGGACCAAGCATGTTGAGATCGATTATCACTACATTCATGAAAAGGTTATGTCTAAATAAGTCTCTGAGCAGTTTATTTATACACAGGATCAAATAGTTGGCATTTGTACCAAGTCTCTATCTAAGTCCAGGTTCTTGCTTCTGAGACACAAACTTCAACTGCGAGTTCCACAATTTCGTTTGAAGGGGGATATTAAGGACAAAAATATAATTACACCTACAAGAGATATTACTTAGAGGATAAGGAATCTTAGTAAGTTTTGGATGTTTTGATTTCTGTTAGCTTTAGCAGCTCTTGTATAAATACTCTAAGTATAATCTTATTCATTTAATCAATGGAAAATATTTTTCCTAATAGTTATTGCTTCAGGCCATGGGTCTATTGATTGATATGTACACATCAGTATGGCTCTACAGACACATCATCATGAAGGTTACACATCAGCAAGGCACACATCAGCGACACAGTTAGTTTGTTGAGATTGTAGGAAGGCTATTAGTCTGTTAGGATTGGTAGGGATATAAGAAAGTTAGTTGGTTAGTAGCTTATGAGTGAAGCAAAGAATAATTGTATAAATAACAAACACTTCTCTCTCTCTTCATTGTTCAAAGAATACAATCTTTAGTCATTCACTTTCTCTCTCTAAATTCTCTGCCATTGTTTTCCGTTTTGCTTATTCTGCCATGTCTTCAGTCAAGAAATGGCATAACATGTATCATGGCATAACATATCTTTAGCCATGTGCTACTGTAAAAAATTTATCATATATAAGCATATATGTGTTCAAATATGAACAAATTCAAAAATAAAAAAAACAAAAATAAAATAAAAATTTATCCCGTCCAGTCCCACACATAAACATTGTACCAAACAACAGACGGAACATAGGTAAGTTAGTGATTCAATCTTTTGGTTCCGTTCCGTCCAGCGCGTACCAAATGCAAAACGGAACAACCGTCCCGTTCCGTCCTGTGCGTACCAAACATAACACGGAACCTCTGTTCTGTCCCGTCATGTCCCGTCTCATCTGTGTACCAAACGGTACCTAATATATACATATATATATACATACATATATATATATATATATATAAGTGATAGGTACACGTAAACGTCAAATATTAATGTTATAAGGGTCAATGGTCCTACGTGTTCGATTCCAAATCTTTTTGCCTATTTGGTATCATCCAACTCAATTAATGGTTTATGAAACTAGCATCCATTGTTCTTAAATGTTTGTTTATTGAAGGAGAATGACTTATATGGTATGTGTATTACCACTATTATGGTGCTTCGTATAAATTTACCCAAATTCAAAGTTTCAGCCGGTGCCCCTTACTCTTGCTCGGGATAGGCGGCAGCCCACTACTCCTTCTCTCTTTCCTTCTTCCTTCCTTCCCTCCCTTCTCCTTTGTTATTTTCTTCTTTTCCTCCCCTCTCATCTCTTCTGCCTCTTCCTCTTCACAATATCTCACCCTCTCTTCTTTTCCCCTTTCCAATCTTCGTCATTTTTCTTTTATTCTAGACCTCTTCTAAGTTTTATCTCAATTTTCTTTTAACCTAGTCCAAATTATTCCTCAAGCTTGTCTTAGATTTGGGCTTCATGCCCATTATTCGACGTTTTTCACATGCTTTTTCTGCTTTCTATCATTAACTTTTGCTTCCTCCCTCCTCCTTAACTGTGATATTCCGTTCCCACCCCATCATGTGCTCAGATCGATGGGCTCCGATCAAAAATTGGACATCACATCCACTTTACTCCCTCACTTTCACTCCCCCAGCTGGTATGCCAGATCCCCATCGTGGCCAAATGCCATGTGGCCTCTCCTACATTAAGGGTAATCTACATACCTTCTTCTCAACCTCACTTTCTAATCCATAAGATACTTTGTTTGTATGCATTTGCAAGGGTTCCTGAAGAGAACTTAGATCCAATGTCCACTTTCTTGGTCCAAAGTTTGGCTTCCTCCGAGAACATGACAGCATGGGCGGTTTGGTTTATGCTGTTTGAGATTATGATTTTTTTTTTTTTCTTGTTTGTTTTTACAACGTTCGGGGCTAAGTTTGTGAAGTCCACCCGCTATATCTTGGGTTGGAGCTCTCCTTTTGCTTGAGCCTTCGGCTTTGTTTGTTGTTTTGCTGGCTCCTTTTGCTCCTTGTACTAATTTTTAATGGAAGTGATCTTGTTTGACCCAAAGAAGAAAAAGTCGTCCAATTGAAATTAATTGTATATCAGAAGCACAAGTCTGTCTCCTCAAGTAGCAATGTAAATGCAGACGATTACATGATTTAACGACACTTGGAAGGAGGTATCGATGTGTTCAACTCACATGAATGCAATGATAATATATATTTTTAGTGAGTTCAATACTAAACTGCAGGGACATCTTCGCATAAATTGATTAAGGTAAGAAATTACCAGATAACCTATAAGAAATTACCAGGAAAGGGCAATCCTGCATTCTCATGTGAACCTCGTGTCAAAGGGTTTCGCTCCAAGCTCTACAAATCTAATCCTCAAAAAATTACAGAGAGAAGAATTTTAAAGCTTACTGCTTTACTGAGAAAACATACGCAGGAATTGTTCATGAAGCAGCGACCTGAAGATAATGATGATGAACCGCAAATACATCCGAACAAAATGCAAGTGGCTATATATGCTCCTTGAAATACAACCCTTGTCGAAATCAACAACTCTTCTCCTTAGTTAATTAGAACACCTCATAATATAAGTAATTAAGTAGTACGAATGAGAATGTGACAATCAGGAATTACATCATATTTCAACGTCGGGCACTGCCAATAAGAAGGAAGTTGGATCGTCGGAGCCAAGTAGCGGCATATACTCTGATCCTCTCACATGAACACCAAAGCAAGCTACAGAAAGATCACAAGTTACTAAAAAGGATTTCTCTTATGGGATGAAAAAAAGAGTGATAGAAACTTTTACAAAGAAAAATAAGAAGTTATTAGGGCTCTGCTAGTATACATGCAAAAAAGATCGAATCACAATTTAAGATTATAATATGAATTCGGAATTTAGTTACGGTTGATTACTACTTCTGAAATGTTTTCAAAGTTTTCATGTCTTCTTATTCTCAATTTGTAGGGAGAGATACACTTGTATGGCTCAAAATTCAAGGACTCCAACTTTGTTCGAATTCACAAATTGGAAGGAGAAAATTTCCCTATGTTTTATCATTTCATTTAGTTATTCCCAATATTCAAGACTATATTATATAACCATATTCTAAAGCATGAATTCAAATGTATTTATAACAGTTTTGGACATCGAAACTATACCATTTTCTATCTTCATTACACTTTGAAGCATTGTATCCATTTTTGTCTTCATGTCATTGCTAGCTTCCATTAATGGAACAACCAGGGTCAGTTCCCTGTAAATTTCACGCACAAACTTGCATATCTTATTAGCAAATTCAAGTTCTCCATCTGAAATTCGACCAATTGCCAACCGCATCAGCTCTCCAGTCAAATCAGCAAGCTACAGTAGTACAACACTGAGTTACTCTTCTGATAACATAAACATGTATGTCGTTGAGAAATGGATGTAGAATGTGTTTATACAAAAGCTCTCGTTAAATCAAACAGGTGCATAAAGACATCACCTCCCAATGTATTAATTTCTAAGTGTGTGTGTGTGTGTGTGTGTGTCCCTGACTTACACTAACATATGTTTTTCTTTGATAAATACAGACAAAGTAAATTCAGTCCACTTAATCCCAAAACCATATTCAATTAATCAACTGGCATACAGTTTTCATTTCACACAAATAATTTAACCGCAAGTTGAAGAAAATACCCCGAGCAGATAATCAAGTACATTGATCTGCAAAGGTTCAAGAGACGGATCGCTGAGTGGCAGCAAGGTGGCATTTAGCTCCTCAAGATTTAAAAGAGTCCCAGTCCTGCAAAATTTACAGAAGGTTGCAGCTTCAACATATTCTTGTACCTGCACAAGTCCAAGCATAAACTGACAAGTGAATTAACCAGGTATTAACGGAAACCCGACATTTAGAAGCATAAGCAGGAGAACTCCACACTCACCCCAGGTGAGTATGCTCGTCTCAGCTTCCAAAAATCAGTCCCCTGCAGCTCTCTAACCAGCCGGGAAATGTACTGATCCGTCACAGCTACTAAATCCTTTTCAGCTTTCTGCAGGACTTCCTCTTTGTTGTGTTTACTGATTCTGTTCAAGTTCAAATTCCATAGCAACAGCATTTCAATGATGATATAAACAAAATTATAAAAATTAAAAACAAAAAACCAAAATCCAAAAAACAGAAACAAAATTTGAATCAAAAGGTCGCGGCTTTCTTACCTGTGAACCTGAAAGATGACCTTTTTGCTGTTAATGGTGATATCGCGACTTGCTTTTACGACCCTTTCCCGCTTGTCATTCTACAAAAAAAAGAGGCAAAAACCCACCTTGTAAAAACCTTCGAATCGCTCGCCGAGCTGCAAATTGGTGAAGTTTAAATTAGGGATTACGAGATTGTTGAGAGAATCGGCGTATTTGGAGAAGGCGTCTTTCATGGAGGAGGTTTCGGTGGTCGTCGTCCTCGCCTTTTTGGGTCCGCTCTGCGACGTCGTATCTGCAACTGTGAGCGAGCCAATTACTCCCAGTGTAAATTCCAAAAAGCTTAACTGGAAATAAAAATACACAGGGGAGAGAGAGAGAGAGAGAGAGAGAGAGAGAGAGAGAGAGAGAGAGAGAGAGATACTGGAGTGAAGGCGGTGGGGTTTGAGAGCCATCGCGAGAGATAGCCGCTGCAACTTCAACATCTATCCCCTTCCCTCCCACGCTGTCTGCAATTTCTAACGCCCCCTGATCACTGTGCTTTCTTGATGTCGTTTATCTAGCCGCGGACGACACCGCCCTTTATGTCGTCCATTATTCTTCGTCCCACACAGAGTGTTTTGTTTTTAAGCTTATTTTTAGCTATGTTCTAAAATTCGATTTTAATTTTACTTTGTTATCTGTAATTTAAAAGTTGTCGTTACATTTTCAGAAACTTAAAATTCACTTGACTTTAGCATTTAAAACTCAAATTTGATTTTATTTTGTCATCTGAAACTCAAAAGTTGTCTCTATAAATTTCAAAATTGTTCCACATTTATTTTAAATCTGTTAATTTTTTATATATGTTTGATTTAGATGCACTAGGCTAATTAATTTTCTTTTTATTTTTTTTTCATTTCTCCAATTTCTTTTAATTTAATATTTTTTATTGTTAAATGCTAAGAGGAGTAATAGTCAAATTTATTGAATAAGTGACATAGTTTTATTGAGTGTTGGGTCACATATATGTTTTAGTAAGCGACCATGAGTGTCAGGGAAAGAGAATCCACAACTCACAGTAAAACGAATAAATTTTAAGTTCGAAAAATAATGATTTTTGAGTTACATATGTAAAGTGAGATCAAAATCAAGCTACAAGAGAAGAGACGTAGTTGTTTTTATCTTGTCTACTTGAATCTTTTCAAAATGTCCTCAACCCGACGTCGTTTAAGGCCATCTCTTGCTTCATTGCCAGTCGCGGCAAAACAGTAAACAAAAGCATCTTTCCCCTCCGCAACGCTGCTAGCTGCACAGCCACAGAAACGACAAAGGAGATGGTGACGCTGATTGTGGCGACGACGACCGACCCGGCCTCCATCAACCCGGCCAATGCCCTCCTAGCCATGCCTGGGTGGGACCCCTCCCCTTCCTGTTTACAGGACATGAAGGGGTTTGCTAATGGAAGAGGAGGAGTGAGGGTTTTGCTGCACAGCAGGGGAATTGTGGAAGAAGACGACTTGGACAGGCGGTGGGAGGAGGCCACCGGTGAGCGAGTCGACGAGGTGATATTCCTGAGCAAACACACCGCCGTCTCCAACCGGCCGGCACTGACCGTACACCCGATCGGAATTCCTCATCTGCGTGAAGGCGAGGCTGGGCCGCAAGGCGGGAAGCCGGGTTGGGCTGCGCCGCCGAGCCCCCGCATTGGACCCTGGCTCAGGCACCTGAAGAAGCTTGCCCAAGCCCACAACTTGGTTCCTGAGTTCGAGGTTTCTTTCTCACTCTCTTGATCTCCTTTTTTAATGCTCGTCATCTGTTTGTGTAAATGTGTGCGTGTGAGTCTGTGTGTTCATATTTTATACTGTTGTGTATGTTTGAATGTAGATTACATTGGAGGGTACGCATCATGGACCGGTAACGCATACGCCCACTATGTTCTTAGAGATTGGTGAGTTTTTGATGAACCCCATTGCTTTTATGCTTTTCATTCTGGAACTACATTGCATGATGCTATTTGTTCTTTTTGTTGGAAGGGAAAATTATACATATTTCCATTGCGCGGCATGAATTTTTACTTTCCTCCAATGCGTTTTTAGTAATCTTATGAACATCTTTTTTTATACCTTTTGATGATCAGTTCGTGGAATTGATTTATTTCGTTCAAAGGGTAAAGTTTACTGCTTCTGCTATTTCTAGTGTTTGTGTTGTAACTGCTCGGTCTGAAGTTTCGGTATATGACATGGTTTTTCGTATTTTATATGCACTTGAGGGTTTCTTTGTATTTTTGATTTGTTCCTTCTGGTTGATATAGGCAGTACAGATGAGTACTGGAAGAGGCAGGATGCAGCACAAGTTATTGCTCTAGTTAAGTAGACAGTTAACAATTTCAATCATTTGAGCAAGAGTCATTGATACGTCCTACTGTTGAATAAATACTTTCCTCTTCGTAATGGTTCTAGTTTTCCCTGATCTTTAAAAAAATAATAGAATAAACAACTCATGAGAGTAAATTGGTGGCAATTTCTGTTCTTGCAGTTGGTTTGGGAAGGACTTGGGCTTGGAGGAGGAGCTGCTGTTGGAAACTGGAACGGGTATATTGATTTTCATGAAAAGCTCACGTCTTTGTTTGCAATTTTAATCAAAGTTTGATGCTTCTCTAACTTCATTTTCTATATTATTGGCGATCTAGGGAGAAGGATAAGAATAAAGTTCTTCTTGGATTAGGTGGTGGACATTATGCTCCTCGGCATATGGATATAGTCCTGTAAGTTATGGCATTTTACAGTTTGCTCATATCCAGCTTTATTCTTTGTTTCCTTCTTTTGCGGTTTGATGCATCACTTATTAACTGTGAACTGAACCTCATCATTTTGATTGATTGTGTTGAAGTAAATAGGTAAATAATCTGCTAAAAACAAATGGGATTACCAGACTATAGATGGCACTTTCTTCATCTCTCTCTTTCCCCCCTTCTCCCCCCCCCCCCTTTTTTCCTCCTTCCCTCTTCTCGCATCCCCTTTCATCCCTTTGAAATTTGTATGCGTTACATTTACCTTTTTTCACATGTGAAAGTCACTTATTCTGTGAATATCTTATACTAGTCTATCTGATTGCTGTCTGGATTTAATATGTAATATAGAAATATTTATGATAGATATAGTGAAGAGTTTGGTTTACTCCGTGAACATAGTCCCGTTCTTTGCAAGTACAGGAAAGACGGGGTGTGGGTAGGCCATCTACTTTCGGGTTATTCCTTGCCGATGGAAGATCCAAATCAGTCCAAAGCAGGAACAAATGCAAAAGATACGAAAGACATTGGTGGAACTTGGAAACACTCAATCAAAGCAGCATTTGAGGCTACCCAGTCGGCTTTCCCTAGTGGGGAAGTTATAGCTCATCTTGATCAAAAGTAAGTTAGGTCTTTGTTAATACGTGACTTGCATATCAAACATTTTTAGGTCCCAAAAGATGTAATCTGAAACACAAGAAGGTTGAAAGCTACAACTCTTAGGCAAGCCGACATTTGTTGATTGCATGAGAGATTTTGTTTTCGCTTGCATAAGTATTATTCAAAGGTTATCTTATACAACTTTTGATTGTTGATTGCAGGAGTTTCAAAAGTTGGCAAAAGAACGCTATAACGGCTTTCTTAGGCGAGCAGAACATCAAAATTGGCAAACCCAACGATTTCTACTAGATTCGATGAATTTCTTTGCATATATAGTTTGATTTTTAACGATTTCTACTAAAACTTGGATGAAACGGCAAGCAAATATGAATTATAAATGAAATACATATTTTTCCAAATCAGTTTGTCATTGTGATGGAATGTTGCATCTGAGGCTTGAGTTGAGCCCACAAAAAATGCTTGGGCTTCCGGGCTTCATCATAAAAGGCATGGGCCGCCTTGCGCTGGAAACAATAATACGGAGTCGTCCTGCGGCCGGACCGAGCTAAAAATTATTGAAAATTATGGAGACCCAATTAATGTGGTATTCACTTCTCATCTTTATTCTATCAAGTTTTCTTCGGCTTTAATTGCTTACTCTATACCTCATATTCGGAATTTTTAGGTTTGTGCAATGTTTTAGTTCTCTCTATTGAATTTAAGGCCTTTCAGTTTTTATGCGCATTACTCCAATGTCTAATGTATAGAGTTCAAATTGCCTATGCATGTGAGAGGTCCTCCAACACATGAAATTATAGCTCCGCCACTGAAAGTTGTAACATAAACGTGCAAGAAAAGGCATGCAAACTAAAAACTTAAAACTATGTTAAGTTGTTTCCATTCATTCTTTCACCCTCCAAGCACACAATAAATAAATAAATAAATACAAAAGCTAAAAAAATGTAATTATTCAATTTGTAGGGAGAGATACACTTGTATGACTCAAAATTCAAGGACTCCAACTTTTTTCCAATTCACTTACTGAAAGTAGAAAAATTCCCTATGTTTTATCATTTTATTCAGTTATCCTAATATTCAAGACTATATTATATACCCATATGGTCCATATTCTAAAGCATCAACTTGAATTAATTATCACAGTTTTGAGCATCGAAACAGATCTGATGCAAATCAAAAAGAAAGAGCCTAAGGGAGCGAGAAAGAGAACCAGGGTTGGTGATTCAAGTTACTCTCACTCCTTCGATACTTTCAAAGCGTGACTATTGCCTTTTTTGGTAGTGATCAAACTTTCCTAGGAAGGTGGAAATACTGGTAATTTTAGTCATTAGAGTTGGATTACTGATTTGCAGAGAGGATGACAAAAAATATTAGGCACTAGTTTATCATTACTTATATGGAATTAATAATTCAATTTCTCATTCGTGATTCCAACGTTTATTAAACATGAGTACTGAGATTAGTATAATTCCAGATTTCTCCTATGCTACACATGGAAAAAATAGAGATGAGTTACTACTAGGTAACTAGTTGATATGCGATATGTCAAGGTTTATAAATACTAGGGAACTAGTTGATCCCATACACTTCCTTTCTTTCTCTTCCTCATTAATGACTTCTCGACCCCAAATAAACAAAGATGTCATACGTCTAAATAAGCAAACCCTAGAACCTTTTTTTTTCTGTCACAAGGTGACGTTTTATTACCAACACACCGCATATACAAGAGTGGAGGCCTTAAAAACACATAAAGCACACAACAACATTGGCACCTCCAAAACAACTACAAACGAAAAGCCCAACCTAAAAGATGAGCTCTAAACAGAAAAACACACAAAGAAACCCTCACACACAAATAATGGGTCGCCGCCGACCTTGGCTATGGCTAGAGTGACAAAACGATTTACCAAAATTTGAAAAACTCGCTCACAAGGAGAAGAACTCTCACACACAGATAAAGACTCACACAGAGAGAAAAAAAGATGCAAACCCTAGAACTTTAGCCCGGAACCATGCAACTTGTCTTGAGTAATGGAGTCTAGTTTTTTCACCATCTCAGTGGTCAAATAATTCGTCCAATCTCCAACTTCACCTTTCCTAAAGAATGCACTATTCTCCAAACCGGCCGGCAATTTCCCACTTTTATTCACAACCAAATTGCTTAAATTGTCAAAACTACACAACCTTAAGATACCGTCCACAATTCCATGCGTCTCTTCTTCCGGGGAAAATGGGCACCCCAAGAACTCGGCCAGCCTCCTCAGTTGAAGAGCGGGCTCTTGTTTCATTTCCTCAAACTTGATGAAAAATGCACTTTCAGGCCTCTTTAAGCTCTCCTTCCAAAACCCTAGTACATGATCCCAAAAGGGTCCGAACGAACTCACTCCCCGGCAGAACTTATCGAACGCTTCGTAAAGTGACATGGTTCCACTACCCACGGGTCTCAGTTTGTTCACGAAGTGCCAAAGTGAAACAAAAGCATCTTTAGGATCTCTACACAAGTAAACAACTTTGCAACCGGAATGTTTGACAGAATCCGGCAGAGAAACATACGGTAAATGAGTCGAAAAGAGCCTCGGAGGGGCCAGGGAGGAGAGGTCAGGAAGTACCTGTTTGTCAGTGTAGACATCTAACTCCAAAGAGGGCACAAGAACATGAGGGTTTTCTGTGAGCAAAGGGTGTCGCCGAAGGTCCAGATAGTGCGCTCGTTTCACTAGGGCAAACAAAATTGCCTTCAGCCAAGTCGTGCCTGATTTGGGAGTGGTAACGAGAATGATATCAGATTCTAGGGCTCGAAAGTGTTTCTGGCATGCCAAAACTCCCTGCATGTGCGCAGTTGCCTGCCAAAAACCTTGGTACTTGTGTAGGCTATTTCCAATCCAACCTCTTTCTGTAGGTAGAGAGGATATAAGGTCTTTGTCTTCTTGGCAAGGTTCATTTTCTTGCAAGTATCGGGGAACAACAGGAGGAGGAGGTTGAGGTGTTTTCATGGTATATTCAGAATAGGAAAGGCGCAGAAGAGGGGTGTTAAAGGTCGTGGCTGTTTTCTTCAAGGGTTAACTAGCATATATAGTTTGATCCAACATATAGTACTCAACCAGCCACAACATAATCTCCTGGCTCAAATTTTCCAACCACAAAATATTATAAAAGAAAAAAAAAAGGACATTGCATGTGCATATAATGATATAAGGAGTTGGGATACTCCTCTTATTGTCAATGAATGTTATGATAGAACCTCAACTTCTTTCAAAATCCACCTAACGTAACATGAGCAGTATTAATTTAAAGAAATTCTAAAGGATTAATATGATTGAAATGATTTGATTTATGTGATTAATCTTGCCATCTTGGCACGGTATTCATCACTAAACCTGGGGCACATGCATGGTTGAAGACCGGAGGAGCAGCTAGAGTGTAGGATAACAGTTATTTTGTTACATGAATTCACAAATACGCACTGACGGGATCAAAGCACCGACGATGTCGTTCCACATCAATGGGTTTAATTAGCCCAAACAGTACAAGTTGGTGTTGAGAGCATGTAATTTCCCATGCATGCCAATTTGGTATCACCCAACTCATGAATGATTTATGTTAAACTAGCATTCATTGCTCTTAAATGTTTTCTTTATTGAAGGAGAATGACTTATATGACATGAGTATTACCACTATTATAATGTTTCATGTCAATTTATGTTCTTAATTATATTATTAGCACAAGACTTTACAGTAACAATATATTCGTACTATGTAAATTGTTATATATTCTTTTGCCGCCCACCCTGACCACAATCAGATGGCACATCTTTTCATTAGAGACTTTAGTTTATTTAATGAATGTTATTAAAAAAACCATAAATTGATTACTTTATTTAGTTTATTTACTGCATACGTTTGACATAAGACATTTTGCCAATAATAGAAGATATTGCATGTAATCATTTCAATCGAAAAGCTAATTTGCTAATAATTGAAGATATTGGATGGAATCATATCTATTAAAAATTAAAAAGCTAATTTCAATGGGAGTAAATTGTAGAAATGGTTCATCAACTTTAATAAAATTGGACCAATGGTCTCTCAACTAAAATTTTATTACCATTAGTCCCTAAGCTTATCAATACGTGTAGCTATGGTCATTTTCGTTAACTCCGTCAGAATTTTGTCAAAATGAGTTTTAGTTGAGGGACCATTGCTCCAATTGGGTTAAAGTTAAGAGACCATTTATATAATTTTTCTTATTTGATTTTCCATATTTGCCCCTTGATTTAGCCTTACGTGCATAATACATGACTCATTTTAACGAAAGTTCTAACGGAATTGACAAAAATGATCATAGCTGCACGTTTTGATGACTTGAACAACCAATGGTAATGAATTTTTAGTTAAGGGATCATTGCTCCAATTAGGTTAAAGTTGAAGGAACATTGCTACAATTTACTCTTTCAGTGGCAAAGTTGGTGTTCTACTTTCAAAATTTATTGATTTAAGGACAATATGTTAAGTAATGTTAAGAAGACTAAATTTGTAAACAAAATTTTGGAAACTAAAGAACATGGAAGTTGATGATTAGTTAATTACTTGGGTGGCGTTGATAAAAATGTACTCATTCCTATTGGTGACACATCATTTAATTTGTAAATTTTATCTCTAAATTTAGTCTTTCTAACATTACTATTTTTGTTTCTTCAACATCAAACAAATAACTTATAAGAAATTACCAAGAAAGGCAAATCCTACGCTCTCATGTGAACCTCGTGTCAAAGGGCAATACGTCATTGGATCAAGCTGCACATAACATTCTTTAATATATATATATATATATATATATATATATATATTTATATAAATGATAGGTATTAGGTACATGTAAACGCAAAATATTTTATATATATATACATATTTATTTATATATATATATATATGTGTGTGATAGGTACACAATATATATATATATATATATATATATTTATTTATTTATATAAGTGATATGTACACGTAAACGTAAAATATTAATGTGATAAGGGTCGATGGTCCTACATGTTTGATTCCAAATCTTTTTGCCTATTTGGTATCATCCAACTCGATGAATAATTTATGTTAAACTATTGGAGGAGAATTGACTTATATGGTATGTATATTACCACTATTATGGTGTTTCATATCATCTTATGTTCTTATATTATTAGCACGAGATATTACAGTTACAATGTATTCATGTTATGTAAGTTGTTATGCATTTTTTTTTGTCGAAGTTTGAGGTATCCCTTACCTTGAAGGGTAAGACTAGTCATGGGTGTGGCATGGAAAGGCTAAAGGCATTTCAATCCGCCCTGAGAGCAGCTCCAGCGTGTGCTGGAGCCCGAGGGACAGGCGAGGGAACAGGGCCAGAGAGCCCGAGCAATCAAGCCCAGTGTGTGCTGACAAGGGAGCCCGAGCAGGCCCGTGAAGAGTTGACAGCCCGAGAGCCCGGAGTGGGTTTAATGCAAGGCTGACGTCAGCCATGTTTTTTCTTCTATTTTGCCTCAGTCGCTGGAGCCCACATGCGAAGCTGCGTCAGTGACCGTTGGAGGCCACGTGGCACCTTGGCGTCCGTTGGATCTCAATGGTTATTTGTTTTATACCGTTGGATTTCCAACGGTAATAATAATTTTAAAACCTTATTTAATTGCAACCATTGGATCTGAGATCAACGGTCCACATTATTCACCTTTATAAATTTAAAAATAATAATTTAAAAATCAGAAATCTTACCGTTGTGCCATGTGGCACAATTTGGAGTGTTGGAATTCAAATTTTTTTTAATCCAACAGCAGAGATTAATTAGGTAAAAAAAAATTTAAAATGTAAAAAAAATTAGAAAAATTAAAAAAAAAAGATGATTTTACTTTTCTATAAATACCTTCTCATTATCTTCTACCTTACACCACAATTTCATATTTTCTCAACTACTTTCAACCACATTCCTATCTTTCTCTCAAAGTTTCAATCCAATTTTTTCCAACAAAATGACTCATGATGCAGGTACGAATTGGACACTTCTTGAAGATGTTGCGTTGTGTACTAGCTGGGTTGAAGTTACTCATGATTCATTTACGGGTAATGAGATGTAGTTGCGAGAAATGTGGAGTCTTATTCGTACCAATTATCTTCAGAAAATGGGTGGGAAAAGAACCAAAGAATCGATGTCTAGTCGTTGGAAATTACTTAGCCAATCGTTTAGTAGTAATCTTCGAAGTGGGGAAAATTTAGTGGATCAGGTAACAATATATTATTTATTTGTTTGTCTTATTTATTTGTTAGCTACTTTGATTATAATTATTTGTTTGCATTATTTATTTGTTACCTACTTTCATTATAATTATTTGTTTGTATTATTTATTTGTTACCTACTTTCATTATAATTATTTCTTCTCCAGCATTGTGTAGGAACTTCAAGCACAAGCTTGGTATAATGCCAAAACCAAAAGCAAAAACAAATCATTCAACCGGTGGGAATGTTGGAATATTGTCAAAGATTGTCCTGAATTCAGAGTTGTGCATGTTGGTCCAGAAGTTTTCATGAACAGCACCCCTCTACACTCTATATCGGATCATTCAACCGGTGGACATGTTCATGGAGATGACGCAGAAGAAGTGCCCGAGACGCCCGCCCCCCCCGGAACAAGCGTCAAGGTTGACCCGTTATCCAATTAGGCCTCAAGGTAAGAAGGCTTCAAAGAGAAAAGGGAGTGCTTCCAAGAATGATTATGCAAAGTATATGGAAGAACTTGCTCGCCAAGGTGAATTGACTTTGCCGCGGGAAATGGCGAAATTTGAGGCTGATAAGGCTACAGAGGAGGCAAAAGTTGCAGCTGTTGAGAGAGAATTTCAAGCTAATGAGAGAGAAAGAGAACTACTTAGGCAAGAAAGGGAACAGGTTAGAGAAGAAAGAATGGCTCAACAAGATCATGACATTATGAACACGCCTTTAGAAAGGAAGTCTCTAAATTCTAAATATTTTTGGAAGTCAGAGAAAACGGACGTGGTGCAAAGGAGGCGTGCAAGAGAAGCGAGAGTAAGAGGAGATCGTCCTAGCATGACAAGAGAAGATCATCCTAGCATCACAAATTGGTTAGGTGATGATGAATAGAGTACTTTGGGTTGTAATTTATTATTTATTGAATAGAGTACTTTATGTTGTTTCCATTTTATTGAATTTAGTACTTTATTTAAAGTGAGAGTAAATTTATTTAATTTGGTAATTTATTTATACTAAGAGAATCTTTATTCAAATGACATAAACACACCAAATAATACGAGATCTTTATTCGATCTCCGTTTTTAATGCTCGTCATCTGTTTGTGTAAGTGTGTGTGTGTGAGAGTCGGTGTGTTCATATTTTATACTGTTGTGTATGTTTGAATGTAGATTACGTTGGAGGGTACGCATCATGGACCGGTAACGAATACGCCTACTATGTTCTTAGAGATTGATGAGTTTTTGATGAACCCCATTGCTCTTATGCTTTTCATTCTGGAACTACATTGCATGATGCTATTTGTTCTTTTTGTTGGAAGGGAAAATTATACATATTTCCATTGCGCGGCATGAATTTTTACTTTCCTCCAATGCGTTTTTAGTAATCTTATGAACATCTTTTTTTATACCTTTTGATGATCAGTTCGTGGAATTGATTTATTTCGTTCAAAGGGTAAAGTTTACTGCTTCTGCTATTTCTAGTGTTTGTGTTGTAACTGCTCGGTCTGAAGTTTTGGTATATGACGTGGTTTTTCGTATTTTATCTGCACTTGAGGGTTTCTTTGTTTTTTTGATTTGTTCCTTCTGGTTGATATAGGCAGTACAGATGAGTACTGGAAGAGGCAGGATGCAGCACAAGTTATTGTTGAATAAGAAGAGTATCCAAGATAACTCTAATGATCCCAAGAAGAAGAAAATAGAGCACACTCTTAAAGAAAGCTCACAAAACAAACTAATTAGCAAAGCTTTTCTTATTTAGCTCTAGGCTTTGTTTTTCCTTGGATAATATACAATGCTTGGGGACTTGGGTATTTATAGCAAACCAAATGAAAGCTACACCACACACTTAATTAAACTAAGTTTATTTACAACCACACAAAACACATTAATTGCACCTAATTATGTTGTTTTCCACACAACCTTACCTAACTTTGCAATTGTAAGCAATTACATCATTAAACTAGATATGGACTTGGGCTTTAGATTGGGTTGTGGATTACTTATTGTTTTGGGTCGACATTGATTCTCAACACTCCCCCTCAATGTCA